>NC_085025.1:11121229-11203729 GCF_963692335.1 Osmerus eperlanus
GTAACAAGGCCAAAGGTGCATGCGTAGATGAAACAATCTAAAGGAAATTTCCACCAACCTTACAAAACTTATTGCACATATGGACTTAAATATGGACTTTACACTTCGAATAGTAACATTGGCGTATCATGTTTCTGTAATATTCATTTTTGAAGCAGGCAGCTGAATAACAGTCAAATTAAACACTTGTTCCAATTTTGACAGGGTTCATATTTGATGAATGCCTGACTCATTTTTATATCACACTCATGGCGTATTAGTGAGCCAAACAGTCCGGCCTTACTGGTCCATTGGTTTATAATACCAACATAACCTTATACAAATTAATTTGCATGCTCCTTAATTGAATAAAGCTCATTTAACATTCAGTCAAGCATTCCAGACAGGATGGAACATCTCCCACAATTAAAATATTTCCCCCAGCAAAACAAAGATAACATACCCAGGAAAAGAATATCTTCACACCTCCAAATAACTTCTTTCCAATTTCGTTTTCACTCCTTGGAAGAGGTCATGATAGATTGGAGTGGGTTCACAAAAGCGGGGCACAGTTCGCGTTACAGCTCGCGTGCTGTCACTCGCTCTTAGGAGTGCCAATAACCAAACCTAATGTTGCTCTGACGGACTCAGCTCCCAAAAGCCCCCAGAACAACAGCACAGACGCAACGGTTTTACAGTTTAGTCAACAAGTGACAAAGTCTGGCGGCACTTCGGAATGCTGTTAGGGTCAACAAGCCAGTAGATCCCTAAAAGTAAGACGATTATTTGATTCGTTGTCAAAGTTTCAGCGCTCCTGCGCAAGACCCCTTCTACATTATTGAAGACAGTCTGAAGCGGAGAGATGTTGATCGTTACGCAGTGCGCATGCGTTCAGCTGCCATGCTTACAGCGTTTGGAAAGAGTCCAAAGCAGTAATGGTGTACGGGGGGAGGGGATACCGAAATTACATAGGCCCACATATTAATAGTTTGGCCCAAATGATGACCAAAGTTTTATTTATCCCACTCCAGCAAGGAACAACTTGCTCTTCCCAAATACCATAACCCAGCTACATTGCGTATCATTTTACAACGTTTCACACGGTAAATTTCCATCAAATGACAAAGATTAGTTTCCGATAAATAAATATATTAATATATACAGTATATATGAAATGTTTCTTGTTAAAAAAAGCGGTTGTCTCATTCTTCGTTCATTAGGCTACTTTTTTTTTAACTAGGCTATAGGCCTATCAATCTGATTCAAAATAATATTGCATAACGTTCATGGAAATAAAATATCATGATGTAAAGTGAAGTCACAAGGTATTCTTTACTGAACATTAAATGTAGCCTATAGCGCACGGGTCGGCCCACATTTAAACCCATTTCCTATATTACGTTGTCTTTTTACACTACAACAATAGGCATATGTTCAG
The DNA here is from genome assembly GCF_963692335.1 of Osmerus eperlanus. Taxonomy (NCBI): domain Eukaryota; kingdom Metazoa; phylum Chordata; class Actinopteri; order Osmeriformes; family Osmeridae; genus Osmerus; species Osmerus eperlanus. The sequence continues at coordinate 11,122,647 of NC_085025.1, forward strand.
GCCAGGATCATAAACGTAGTTTCGCCATTAGGGCTTTCAGTTTTGACTGTTTATAGACGCTTATACAATAATACAATCTTGTGTTGCTGTGGTTGTACCTGATGATGATATTCCAGCCACAATGCTTGAGACATTAGTCCATGCACACCTAGTACATTGACACTCTCTCTTTCTTCCTTTTTTTTACAAACATACACACACAAGCCCACATGTCCACACACAGTTTTCATTTATGTTGTCCTCAAGGCCATCTTAGGCAATTAATTTTTTCTTTCTGGAATGTTCGCAGAAACCACATTTCCAGTTGATTTCCTATAAAACACACACACAAGCACACACTCACAACTAAAATGTATCTGTGCTGTGGTATGGCCCATAACCTTGGCAGACTAGCAGATCATTTAGCATGCAGCTGAACTTGTCAGGAGATGCAAATGAAGAAGCATTCCCATCTCAAGTAAAAGACAGCAGAGCTCCAGTTTATGGCACATCTAAGACATTACAGCATCCCACGCTACTCACTCTCCATCACCACACACACACACACCCTTCTTTTATCAGCATCTCCAATATCCTGGTGACCACAGCACCCTTGTCGTATTATTCACTGTAAAAGGAACCCTCTCATAACATCTTGGGACTGGTCTGCAATAGTTTATCTAAATTCTACAGACAGCAGAGGTGTGTTTAGTCGCCATGTTCTTTTGAGGTTTGAAAAATGCATTATAGGAGAGCCTTGGTCATTGTTGCCAGGCACTCGCATCAGTAGAATAGCTACCGTGCCCTGAGAGAGAGAGAGAAGGGCAGAGATAGTATGTTGTTGTATGACTGTTAAAACCTTTTTATATCTTACTGTAACATGCATTTATCTGTTACTTTTCTACAGTCCCCAACTTTCTATGTTACTGTTATTTTGCCATATTATTGTTGTTAGACTCCTTGTAAAATGTTATGATATTTATGTTAAAATGTCCATTCAATATGGACTGCTTTGGCAATACTGCTCAATCCGAACTGTCATGCCAATAAAGCATTCTGAACTGAACTGATAGGGGTAGAGTGGGGATGCCAAAAGGGCAAGTGTTGTGAGTAAAGGGATGTTTCACAGATTTTTTTAATATTAAGCCATTTATTTATTACAATAATTTAACTGATTTGAAGTAATCATCAAATTGTCGCTTTTGGAAGACAGCGGCAGGTGTATCTATTTTCTTTGCCAGCTGTTGCTTGCGCGCGGGGAAGATGTTCAGACTCCGACTCTCTTGCCAAGTCACAGACCTCATGATTCAAGTGGAGGAGGTAGGGTGGTAGGGGGAGGGGGGGGGGAAGAAATACTGTTTAGCTGCACGGTATTTATAGATATGTAAGGAACTTCTGCTTGGGCCGGGTGCTGACGACGTAAAACGAGAGGACGCTTCCATAAGTCGAGTGTCAGAGCACGCGGGTAAAAATACCCGGTGAAAGATGGGCCCGGTCATTAGTGGCGCGTTCTGGCATGTGACATTGCAGCGTTTCAGAGGTGATTTATGATTATTACTACAGCTAACCCACGCTCTCCTTTCCCCTTCTACCTAGCCCCTAAATTGGTTTCCCAAATGGAAATGGCACACCGGGTTTATTTCTGTGCCCATAAGCACAGAAACAACCCTTGGTCCTGAAGGTAGTTAATTCTTTGAAAAAGATCGCCATACGGCATGCTTGAGTTTCAAATATTCCGTTTTAAGAAGTTAAATAAACTTGAACTTCACCAGACGATGCAAATTGAGCAGTATTGCCAAGTCCTTAGCCTCAGCTGTGTAGCTTACAGAATACACCATATATCCTACCCCCCCCCCTACCCCCCCCCCATATACAACTAGATTGTGATAGAAGAAGGGTGAGAAAGAAATCACAGGTCAGATGAAAGAAATCACAGGTCAGATGAAAGAAATCACAGGTCAGATGATGTGTGTGTGTGTGTGCAGGCACTCGCCCAGGACCGTTACACTCCATAATTACTGCAACAGGCTACTGCAGAGAGGAACAAAGGAAATATTTACCACCTCGTAAATTCCATTAATGTCCTGCCGAGTGACTCCGGGTCTGGTTACACTTATCTGGCACTTTATTATTATGACTAACGCCACCACACATAATGGCCAACACTGTAACCGCGAACAGGAGAGAGTTTAATTTAATGGAATTTAATTTTCCATCAGTATGTGCATGGACCGTGCACGAATGATAGGGAGCAATTAGATGAAAAAGGGTTACTTAAATTTGATTCAACAACCTAGCATTCCCTTTCAAAACGAAATAACTTTGAATCAACTCTTTCCATATGAGGGTGTGCTTCACATCTACCTTCAATGGTGTGTGTGGTGCAGAGTAAATTGGTGAGATCCTGGCTCTATTTATGAGGACATGATTGTGTGCCTCAAAAGAAGCTGTGTGTGTCTACAGAGTGGGATGTGTATGACTTAAACAGGCGCTTAGAAGTGCCAGACGTAGGGTCACTCTGAATTCTTTCTCAAATCTTTTGTCCTTTTGGGCAAATGATGGAGCATATGCCTTAACATACGTGTGTGTGTGTGTTAGAGAGAGCAAGACACTAGTTTGGAGAAACCATGTGTGTGTGTGTGTGTGTGTGAGGAAAGAGACAGACAGTGTGTGTCTGTGTGCAGGAGTGTGTGGGCGTCTCTCTTGTGGTGGGCCAACAAAATTAGTTTACCATCACCTCCGATTTTCTCCCCGCGTTCGGTCTTCTCCTTCTCCCTCTCCTTCTCTCCCAGGCTAACTCTATAATAGAAGCTCAGGTTCTGTTTTACAGCAGGGCCTTAGGGGGACTACTGTAGCCAGATCCAAACGTTTGGCTTCATGTAGATTGAATGTTTTATGGTTATGGACATAATAGTTTAGTGCAGGAGTATCTCAGGAGGAACCGCCCCCACACCAGTCTCTCTGGCTCTAATCCTTAAACCAGGCAGGGGAAGGAACCAAAGCCCCTATATGAGACATTCCCATATTATAAGTAATAGAACCCAGGCTGTACATCCACCTTTCTCCAAGGGAAGTCTAAGGGCAGGAAAGGCCTATTTGATGCCCGGGGTCTGTCGTTGAGGCTGTGCAGGTTCTCCTGTTGGGTATTAAGGGGGGTGATGGTGGCGTGGCTGGGGGCTGAAGGGTCAGACGACCGCCCTCCAGTCACTCCCATCTGGCGTGCTTGAGCGTGTCCTTTATACTGCCGTGCAAACGGAGACACAGGAGAGAAGTAGATTGAGTGTGTGTGTGTGTGTGTGTGTGTGTGTGTGGGGGGGGGGGTAGGAATCCAGTAATACTGTCAGTGTCAAATTGAGTAGATTTAGTTTGGGTTTCAGCTTTTTCGTTACACTTAAATTTCCAACCAAAGATTTTCAAATTAGATACCAGCATATTTCAATAAGCATATGTATATATAGTGCATTATTAACAAAATGCATGTATAATTGCCACAGGTGCCTGTATGTATGGTGCTGTGTGTGTGTGCTGAGAAGACTATATATAGGCAGCATGTTAACTCATTCAGGCTTCCATATCAATTCTCAGGGGTCAAAGGTTGAATCATTTGTGACTTTCACTGCTGTGACCCTTTCCTGTTTAACGATGTGGGTGTGTGTGTTTGTGTGTAAAATGGCAATGAATTCAGCTAAAGACAGGAGATAAGACTATGGATGCACATTTGGAGTACAGGGAAGAGAGGTGTGAATGTACCTATGGTGTGTGATTCTGAGAAGATTTACATAGCTCCAACATTCTGTGGTATAAGAATACAACCTCACCTCCTTGCCTGGGTCACAGCGATTTGGGCCTGGGGGGAATATATAAACTCCCTCTGCTGATAGCCAACACAGATGTGTGTGTGTGTGTGGACTGACTGCACATGGCTAGGGTCTTAAATCTGTGTTGTATTAATCAGTTGTTGAGTCAGGTGGCTGAGCGGTGAGGAAATCGGGCTAGTAATCCAAAGGTTGCCAGTTCGATTCCCGGTCATGCCAACTGACGTTGTGTCCTTGGGCAAGGCACTTCACCCTACTTGCCTCGGGGGAATGTCCCTGTACTTACTGTAAGTCGCTCTGGATAAGAGCGTCTGCTAAATGACTAAATGTAAATTAATGAAGTCTAAAAAGACATTTATTTTTAATCAGTAGTTTAATCCATTTTGAAATAAGTAAAGCCAATGCCTTGTCCTTTGATACTAGTGTAGGGCTGTATTGGCAGAGACCTGAATGATAAAGCCCCTTTGTCACTGGTCGCTCAGACACTCGTTTGGGACAGTCGTGATTTGCACAAAACAGAATGTAATTAAAATGACAATCACACTTGAATGACACACCTCTGGAGAGTTGCTCTCAACAGTTGAAGAGGAAGGTGAACCGAGGAAGACTGAAATTATCATTAAAAGTTGTGTTCATGTAAATATTCAGTACCAGTTTGACTGGTACTGTAGTTCTAAACAGCTTTTAATGTCATGTTTGATATGATTTTGTTTCTACATTCTAGTAATATTTTTTATGTTGTAACATGTATATTTACAGAGCTTGTGCATGCAGTAGTCCAACATGTGTTTACATATTCCCTTGTCTTGCAAAAGGCATAACACTTGGTCCACTGCAGCCTTGAGTAACGATGAGTGATGGTCCAATTTGAATTTGTATGCATTAGACAACCTTTCTTTCATATGGCAGGTGTCCCTATTTTAGTATGCAGGTTTGGGTGTATATATAGAGAAGATTTACCAATCACTTTGAGTTTTGTTTACTATATGAGCTCCGGTGCGTTAGGCAACTAGTTTCATTGTGAATACCTTACTTAATGATTGCATTGATTTCATTATTATTGTATTGATTATCTTACTATTTATTAGATAATAAACTATCATTGTGCATTTAAGTTACTGGTTCTCCTGGTAGGCATCTATCACACTACGGCAGTGAAAACCTTGATCTAGTTGGGTTGATATGGCTAATACAGGTTTTAGACATGCACTTTTGAAGTAGGTGGTTTAAACTTATAGGCTCTGAGTCACTGACAGTGGGCTTTCCATGCTCCGAAGTAATACTGTAGCCTCTGGGGGTCAGTTTACATACTGTGATGGTGGTTAAATACATATCCATAGCAGAGATAAACGGCTGATTTGTGAGTATCCATACTTTAAGGACGGTGCCCTGATCAAGCAGACTATTTTTTACCTAAGTCCGAGTTTCATGTCATTGACTGTTTAGCGCTCGAGGTTACAGGTAACGCACTTGCACATTTCTAAATCGGAGTCAGATATGAACGAGCCAATCTCCCTGACATCTAACCGAATTGTTTCAAAGCCGGGGACAAACGCAAGCGTCTCCGGCCTCACACTAGAGGTAAAGATGCTACATATCAGAAGGATATGTTGATGTACTTTAATGGTCCAAAAGAAAAGAAGTGGCACATGAGCCATCAAAAGCGTCCAAGATGTAGGTGAACAATCGATGCACGAAATAAGGTCAAATTCAAGATTGATTCAACATAAACAATATGTTTCTTGAACATTCAGATATCAAGCCGAGAGAAACTTGACTTGGTTCAAACCGAATGCGTCCATTCCTCTGTACGAGTCCAAAACATCACCCTTACAGAGTAACAACAATAGAAAAAGTTATTGAAGAACAAAAACAGTTCACAAATCGGAAACACAGCAGTGACAGCTCGTTTCACTCCCATATCAAACACACAAGACACCTGTCAGGAACACTGAGCAACAACACAACTTGGTCACGGTCAAAGCCGTGACACGAACACTTGAAACGAGACCACGGCTGGGAAGGTTTGGAGTTCGACTTTGCAGCAATAACCCCCCCCCCCCCTCAAACATCGAACAAGTCACGCTTCTCGAAACAGTGGCAGTCCTTATAGTGGTCACAAAATGTTCCCGGTTCCAGCGTAAGAGGCAGGGCCCTTGACAACACGCTCAGCCGATCAATACAGTTAAAAATGGGGTACATTCTCTCCCGGAAGGCGTGTGAGACTGTGTGGAGGTGTGCGTTTTCGTCGGAAAAAAAACTAAGCTCTCCTCTGTCCATGTCTAAAGTCACTCGGAGGTTGCTGATCATATCAACAGCGAGCTGGACGGCGTCCTGGCTAGGATGGAGGATGAAGTAATCGCCGGAGGGGTTGCAGTGGACGGCCCAGATCTCTCCTGGGGGGTCGTACCTGCTGACAGCCTCGGGGGCCACCCCCACCCACCAGTCCTCCATCGGCACGGCCACGTCCCAGCTGTGGCTCCCCTGACTGAAGCCCTCGGAGCCCAGGACCCAGGGGCCCTCGAACCTCTCAGGGTTGGGTGGTACCTTCACAGTGATCCTGTCTCTCACGCTGGTCAGGTCCTTGGAGAGGATGAGCCACGGGGTCGGAGTGTTGGGGTCCAGGGTGACTGGGGCTGAGCAGGAACACGACAACAAGTCAGTGATCCCAGTAGAAACACGCGAACGTCACCTTCTCCCCGTGACGAGAGGCTGTGCTGATACAATCTCAACAGTGTGGACACTCAAGGGATTACTAAACATTCAATGTCGACTCACTGTATTTAACAAGTGTCTTCATCTCTTCCCAGACGTGGAAGGCAAGGTTTCCGATGTGTTTGGCCACGTTCAGCAGGGTATTCGTCTCTGGTTCCGACTGGATGTTGAGGTCCGAGGCTCTGGGACAGGAGATATCACAAGTTAGACAAGCTGTCGGCGTCAACTATAGGAAACAAACTCAACTAACAAATGCGTGAGAAGGCTCACTTACCTTTGTAACGTGACCTCAATGTTCTGCTGAGAAACAACAACAAAAAGCAGTTTATTAATCTCCGTCCATGGCTTCCATATGACCAGTACCAGAGGAATAATTCCTGTCACACTGGAACGTGTGTGTTTTACCTGATTGAAACTGGAATCTTGAGCGTTCAGCAGCTCCTCTATACAGGATATGGTCTGCGTTAACGCAGACCTCTTGTCCTCCAGGCCATTCATCCTGTCCTTCAAAGCGCGAGTCTTCACCTCGAGCTCCTCCTCCAGTGCTGCCATCCTCGCTGCCTTCTGCATCTTCAGGAACCTCTCGAGCTTTCGAAACTCAGCTTTGATTTGCTTCTCAGTGCTGAGGGCCTGCGTCTGCAGAGAAGAGGTCAAACAAGGATCACAATTATTAAACAATTAGTCAAACAAACAATTAACCAACGACACGTACTACACTGGCTGTCTGAGTCCAACTGTCTGCATGCTGGTCTCCTACCCAGCGCTGTTTCTCTCAGCCTTCCCGGTCTATCATAAACCAGGACCGGGTATCTCTCCTTAGTACGAAACACATATTCCTCTTTGTTCATGTGAGGTGAAGCTACTTGAACTGTTAAATGGACAGAATGGAACTGATCCAAGACGTTATCAAACCATGTTCATGCAGCTGACCTTAACATGCGCTGCCGACTCCTCACAGCACAGCTGCTCTTCATTGCATTTCCGGAGCGTTTTCTTCGAAGCCTGTAGTGTCAACCGCAGATATTCCTGGTTGGATATTACAAGTTATAACGTGTCTAATTAAGGATGGGAGAATATTTCCTCAAGAAAAGATCAACAATTGACGTGGACTTGGAAGTCGCATAAATGGCCCAGTGGACAAAAAGCATATCAAGCCATACGTTTTCTAGCTCATTTGTGCCATCTGATATCCAGACTGTGAGTTGTATCATTAGATGATGATATCTCTGCTCCTGTTATCTAACCTTTGGGTCCTGCTCAGCTCTTCCTGCTCTTTCTCGTAGAAAAGCCTGGCAAATGTTCTTCAAAGACAGGTTGATGGGGGGTTTGTTTTGCCAAAAACCTTCCTTGCAAATCGGACATGCCCTCAGCCCAGCATTACGCCAGACTTTTCTAACGCAGAGTTCACATAACGTGTGGCTGCAATTCAGTGTGACCGGGTCCCCAAAAATGTCCTCACAAAGAGGGCACGAGACATCCTTCTCGGAAATACCCCACCATTTTCCGGCCATTTATAGCACAGCCTGCGAGAAAGAATTGTGTAAGGGGTTAGTGATACAATTAAAGCTTAATGTACAATTATTATTCTCTGTAGTTCTAGGACATAAGATATGGCACCAGTCCAAACTAAAAGACACACCTTTCCTTTGATCACTACAAATCCTTCACTAATATGAATTAACTACTTACAGTAGTGAAGATAACTATAAAACCTTATCTTTGCCATAGCTAGCAACTAAATCACAACTTATAAAGTGAGATATAAAAGTTTGGATTATTCCTTAAACTAGTAGCCTAAACCATCTACCATGTAGAGAAGCTGTAAGGCTACATACAATTAGGCTATGTTACATAGCATGCACGCTAACTTTTAGCCTACTGTTGCCTAAAAAGGCTGATTACTTGAATGACCTATTCTAGAAAGCCTGTTTTACTCATGAAAGCTTAATCCAATAGTGTGAGATGAATACTGGTTTCACGGTGTCGTAAATAATTAGAATGAGAAAAACCTATCTAGCACCCATGCAGTCTATTCTAAAAACATTTCCGGGTCCCACTGTACACGTGACTTTCAGAGGGGGGGGTGTAAAGAATGATAATATACATTTGAAAAGAATCAGCAGATCATTTCTAGTTTTATAACTGTCTAGCTGATAATCACATCAGTACTCCAAGTTCTGCTCTGTGTTGTCGGAAGGCATTGCACAAGTTCTTCACAATCATATTACTCGTAGGGGGCTGTAAAGATATCTTCCTGCAGACGGGACATTCTTTAAATCCTTTGCTTCTCCAGGACTCCTGCACACAAGCTTCGCAAAAACTGTGACTACGTCTCAGGAGTACAGGGTCTTTGAAGATGTCCCTGCAGATTGGACAAGTTAGGTCTTCTTCTGGAGAATACGAACAGGAGGTCATGATCTGTAATCACGCATAAAATTAAACTCACTTGATACCATTTAGTATCCTAAACTAACATAAGAATCTGGGATGCGCTTAGGGAAAACTGTCTGACGAAACAAAGTAATGCGTTATAGTTGAGCACGTGGAGGAAGATAGTTGCTCCATGCAACATTTACATTTAGCAGACGCTCTTATCCACAGCAACAGTGTCATCAATCAGGTTAAGACTAATAAACAAGTGACAGGGTTGTGGATTCACACTGTAACGTTAGACTGTAACTGCAGCATGATTACCTCAAATCTAGTGGGTATTCTAGCAGAAGATGTAGGCTACATAAACTAGTCAGTTAGTTTCGGCTGTTCGTTTACTCAGATCATTTCACAGATGGCATTAAACTTACAGCACAAATCGTTTCTTCAAATTGTTGCGCGATGAGCAGGTCATATGTATGGCTTTGAAGTCTGGTATATCCCGCGATATAAGACCCTTAGCCTAACTGGATATACATTTCCCAGGTCAACAATGAATCAGTTGAAATGTTTGACACTACATGCAACGAAGCAACTTTGTCAATACAGGAACTTCCTGTTCGTGTCACGTGTCTGAAAGGGAGGAGCTTACTTTTGGCCCTGAGCATCAATTCATCAGAATCAGAAAGGGTTTTATTCGCCATGAAAGTTTGCACAGACAAGGAATTTACTTTGGCAGGAAGGTGCATCATCATCATCATCATCATCATCATCATCAAAATCAAGGATATCATGAAATTGTAGACCACTTCTACAACAATGTGAAAACATATCTGTGATAGAAGGTTGAAAAGATTATATAAATGGTTTGATAACAATATTAACTAATCCATTCAGCAATAAATTAGTATCTGAGTGTAGGATGAGGCGTGGGGCATCCGTTATACTCGTGATAGACAACATGAAGTTGTTCCAAACGGTTACATATCATTTAACATGTCAAAAGTTGCACAGAATCAGAGTGTACCTGGGCTGTCTGCAACAGTTTTCATTCTATAACTGATACCAACACACATACACACAATCTGGGGAATTATTTCCAGCAGTTAGATCATGTAATTACCAGAGGATCTTACCAGAAGAAGTGTGAAATAGCAACCTCACTTGACAATGGTGGCTACAACATTGTCAACATGTCTGTATAATGTTCATGAATAATTCTGTTATTATCAGTTGCTTTTAGATTTTGTAACAATGTGACAACCTGGGATGAGTGTTTGTTAATGAATGAGTGACACACAGACAGCTCCTGTTGAGCAGTGACACCATTTGATGACCAGCAGTCAATCCGTTTCTTATCACATTATCAAAAGATCCAATAATAATCCAGTCTCTACTGGTGATCTAGCCTTGAAGGAATGCAGAATTCCCACTCATACACATACATGCTGAATACACACGCACGCACACACACACACACACACACACACACACACACACGCACACACACACACACACACACAAACACACACACCATGTCGTTACTGAACCCCTTTTGTATTGCAACAGGAATTCCTGCTATGCTTTTACTACTAATGAAAGAAGGAAGAAAAACAAACAGCCATCCTAAATTACAAAAATTGAAAATAAGTGAGGGATAAGGGAGAAAAAAAAGTGAGAGAGGAAGAGATGGAATTAGAAAGATAAAGATCTTGGAACTTTTTTCTTCTAAGGCTCCTGTGAGTATTTTATATAATACGTATTTTAATCTTTTCTCAAAAGCATACTGTAAGCCCAAGGCTGAAATGAGAAATTAGACATTGATCCAGATTTTAATTTGAGGTTTAGGAGCAACAGATCCGTGAATACGTTTTCACATCTATTTCACCCAGAGAAAATATCCATATTTTAGTTGCCTCAAATGCAAACCAACTTGTTTTTTAATCAACATTCATCATTCAGTTTTTGTCTTTCATCTCTCAGCCCTGGTTCCCCCTTTCCTCTTTCCATTTCCTCTCTGCTTTCACTCTTTCCCAACTCTAAATCATTTCTCATTTATGAACCTCTGCTTTAGCTCAGAGTGTGATTAAGATAAAGTCCGGCCAACTACTGGAACCTTTTATAACATAATAATACCCTTTCAATGATCGATCATTCCCCTTTGGCCAAGGAGCATGGAACAGGCATTGCAAGTGAATAGGTCACATGTTATTCTACTGAATATTCTATTATCCTACAGCTCAAAGTGAAATAAACACATTCATCTGCAGAACAGATCCAGGTTCTCAGAGCAGTTGGGCCTGTTTTCATAACTGCCTTAAAACGTTGTGGAAATTAGACTTTGCCCCAAAACATTACGGAGCAAATCAATCACATTTGGCATTATGGTTTTTCTCCAATGGGAAACGTGTTTTTGTGTGTGTGTGTGTGTGTGTAGGCGAGAGAGAAAAAGAGAGAGAGAGATAGACTAGTCTGTGTCATGCTGTACCAGCAACAGGGTGATCATAATCGTGGAGGGGGAGGGGGGGGAAAGCATATTTATGTCACAGCCATCTTATACCTGCCAGACACACCATTAATCACACACAGGATGAGCTGGAAGAGACACAGACGGAGGAGGGAAAAGAAGGATGAAAGGAAGACGAACTCCCCGTGCTCCGAGTGACAACATGCATGTGACCTGCAGTGAGAGAGAGGGAGAGAGGGAGAACAATAGAAGGGTGGAGAGAGAGAGAGAGAGAGAGAGAGAGAGAGAGAGAGAGAGAGAGAGAGAGAGAGGGAGAGAGAAAGAGAGAGTGAGACAGAGACAATGCCTTCTGGTATACGGTATAATAGTGGACGAAACAAATGGCAGAGAAAGGGTTAAAGGACGTTAAAGAGAGGTGACTGAGAGAAAAATGCGGAGAGTTGGAAGGAGTAAGAAGAGAGATTAGAGGTGAGGAAATGACAAACGAAAAAATGTTAAATAATAAGCTGTGGCATTAGGAATTGGGTTCAAATGGAGCAGACCAAGAAACTGACAAGTGTGGTGTACGCTCAAGGTCAAAGACAGAACTTCCAGACACCACACACACACACACACACAACCATTTTCATGTGGTTGTTTCTCCATCTGCTCTCTGTTAGCATGTCACTCTCAGCTCTTCTTTGTTCATTTGGCCGTGCTCTGGTCTTTCTCATAAAGAAAGACCAAATAGTAAGATCAGCGCCCTTTCTTTTCCTCTCAGCATTTTTCTCACTTAGTCAAATTCATCCTGCTTTCTATAACCCCCTTCTCTCTCTTTCTCTTTGTCTCTCTCTATCGGTCTCTCTTTCTCTGTCTCTCTCTCTCATGCTCTCCCTCTGTCTCCGAGCTAATTCCTTGGCAAGCTCCAATCTCTGTTGTTTCCTGTCATGTATGAATTTGGTTGAAACATGTTCATATCTATCAGAACCACAGGACCCCAGTGCAGCCCTTCACACACACACACACACACACACACACACACACACACACACACACACAGCACACACACATCGCACACACACACATCGCACACACACACAGCACACACACACATCGCACACACACACAGCACACACAGGGGGTCAGATGGCTGTTCAGTCTGGACTGTGTAAAGGCCATAAGGGGGAATTGAATCTGTCAGCCAAGACCTCACAGACTGAAAGAAGGACAGAAAGAGAGAGAGAGAGACAGAGGGAGTATAAGGAGAAAAAATGCAAGGCAACGCTCTAATGAGTCGGAATGGATGAATAGAGAAGATTGACAGGGGGAGTGAGACAGTGGGATTCTCGGATTTACTTTAAACATTTGGCATTCAAGATTTAATTATACTCATATGTATGTGTTTGTGTGTGTGTGAGAGACACACAGAGAGAGAGAGAGAGAGAGAGAGAGAGAGAGAGAGAGAGAGAGAGAGAGCGAGAGAGAGAGACAGAGAGAGAGAGGTTGACTTGTCCAGTCAGGGTCTGGTGAGAACACATACCAGTGGACTGATGGTCAAGTGTGTCAGAGTGTGTGGTGTTACCCTGGTAACCCCCCAGAGAGAGAGAATCAATACACCCTCAGCGTCAGGTTACAGCTAATGCAATAGCTCTCTTAACAAGACTGTGTGTGTGTGTGTGTGTGTGTGTGTGTGTGTGTGTGTGTGTGTGTGTGTGTGTGTGTGTGTGAACAACATACTGATGGAGCCACTTCAGACCTGGAGCTAATTCAGATAGCAAATACTATCCTGTACTTGGCATTGTCTTTCTTTGGTTTTACAAGCACACAAAAAAGTCCCAATACTACCCACTCAACCCCAATCCAGTGCATCACAATTGGATCAGCGTTTTGGCTATAAGACTTGCTCCACATCTTTTGCACAGGTAAAAGTAAAGTCTCTCTCCGGCCTTATCCCTCACACCATCTCTCCATCCCAATCAATCTGTCTCCTCCCCCTCCCTCGCTAATGCACTCTTTCATGTCCTCTCCTATTTCTTCCTCTCTTTTTCCTCCTCTCTCTCTCTCTTTCTCCCCGATGTCTCATGGCCCTTTTGTGAGCCCTCTACATTTTTGGGGGTAATGTGATCCTCCCTGTTTCTCCCAAGGGTGGTCCGCTCCAGTCATTCACACAAGGGCTGAATGGCATTGGCCGAAAACGTGGATGGGGGAGGTGGGGAGGAGGACTGGTGGGGAGGGGGGGGTATGGTAATGCGGGGATATTTTAGAGAGGGAATCTGAAAAGTTAGGAATACTTGACTTTGTGGCTAGAAAGAAAAGTTTCAAGTCGTTCTTTGTAGAAGGTCTGGCTGTGTGTCACTGTGTCTCTGTGTTTGTGTGTGTTTCTGTGCAGGTGTGTGTGTGTGTGTGTGTGTGTGTGTGTGTGTGTGTGCCATCTGTACCTGTACCATCTGTCTGTCTGCCATCTCACAGCTGCCTCGTCCGACCCACAATCCCTCTCTCTCTTCCCCGCAGCGTCTGAATAGGCCCCCCCTCAAACAAGCCTCCCCCTCCTCAGCCATCATCCTTTCATCCCTCCATTCTCTCTGTCCCCCTGCCCTGACACTTTCATCTCTGGCAGGCACTGTCTTTCCAGCCGTTGCTCCCTGCTCTCATTTGATCTTTTTCTCACTCTTTCCCCCCCCTCTCTTTCCATCTACTCGACGTCCATCCGTCTCTAACTCCGTCACTCCTTCCCCGATTCTTGATTCTGCCTTTGTCATCTCCGGAGCGCCGACCCCATCCACCTCTTCCTTCCTCCACCCCTCCTTTGGGTCACGTGTCTTGCCCCTGTTTCACCTCACCACTCCTTCACCCGCTGCCTGTCATCCACCTTTTCCTGTCTTCCTTCACAAGGCCCTGAACTCACACACAGACACACACACACACACATACACACACACACGTACATATACACGCCGTGCCCCAGACAGCCCTCCAGTGTATCAGTCTGCCCCAAGGGAGCTTGGGTAACTCAGTCCCTTCTACCTGCCAACTGCTGTGTCACAAAGGAGTTCACGTTACGCACACACATACACACATTTGTGAGTTGTTCGAAACAAAGGTACAAATGTCAGGCGAATGGATTCTCGTTCACGTGCCGACAAATGCGTTCATACGTTTGCGTCGAACAGTATACTCCAATCGTCGAGGGGCAAACTTCCCTTTCAAATTGATCCTTTTTTCTCATGTTTTCTGTGTTTTCTCCGAGGTTGCTGAAGATTGGAGACACTGTGTGTGAGAGTGACAGTGTGTGTTTGCACTCCCATTTTACCCTTGATTTGATTGGAATTAAACTGGTTCTAATCCAGAGTTAATAGGGTTAGACCGAGTCTAATCCTGGTTTAATGAAAGCTACTGTGGGCTCCTGGACTCTGTCATCAAGTAGGACTTTAGACCATGATAATCCAAGTGGTGGATTAGCTGGCCACTTCATGTTAAGTGTAGCTCATGTATGTGTGGTTTGGTACTGTGCTCTTGATTTGTGTGTATCTGTGTGTGCATGTGTGTGCGTGAGTGTCTGTGTGTGTGTGTGTGTTCAGTAGATTCAGTTGTTGTCACGATTGTTGGTGTCTGTAGTAGTGTGTCTTTGTGAGTGTGTGTGTGCTTCTGTCTGTGTGTGGGTACCTCAGCCCAATGTAATCGGACCCAGCACTCCCCTGTCAAAAATAAAAATCATTTGTCCGCTGCACGAGTGTGGCCATTAAATATGCATGGTGGGGGGAGGCTAGGGGAGGCAGGGCTTGGCGTTGGGGGGAAACTGATACGGAACCATCCGGAAGGGCATCGAAATACCAAGGTGGACAAATGGCATCTGGGGGTGGGGGGTGGGGGGGTAGGAGGGTAAGAGTGACAGAGTGAAAAAGAGGGAGAGAAAGAGAGAAAGAAAAAGAGGGAGAGAGGGAGAGAGGGAGAGAGGCCTCTGGAGGAAAGTTCTCTGAAGACGTCAACCATTTGCAGGAGAACGGCTCTCTGGTGCTTGAACACCTCTCTCTCTCTCTCTCTCTCTCTCTCTCTCTCTCTACTTCTTTCTCAATTGCTTCCTCTGTTTTCCCACGAAATATTTTCTTCTCTCTCCCTCTCACAGCTTCTTCCACCTCCCCCTTTCTCTTGGAGCTGTCACTACACAGCGTATGAGTAGTGGGTGGCGTTTCTCTACTCACATGATAAATCTGTCAAAGAGGCCAATGTGTGTGTGAGTGTGTGTACTCGTGTGTGTTTCTCAAGTATCTAAAATCCACCTGTCCCACAGTCTCCTATCTTGTAATTGTATTCTCATATCAAATGATTTCTTTGTCTAAGTCATATGCACATGGTGGGCAAGGGATTTTGTATGTGTGTGTGTGTGTGTGTGGTGTGTATCAGTGTTTTATGGGGTTGAAAATTGCATACATTTTTGTACATTTTGTCGCTTTTTAATGGATACCTCACCATGTGTGTATTGCAAAGAGACAGATAACAGAATGATAAGAAAAGGGGGAGAGAGGCCAGAACAAAGTTAGTTAAAACTCCCACCTGCTGGCAGAGGAGAGGTATACACCACTACCTATCTCTCTCCGTCTTCCTCTGGCTCTCATCTCTCCTACTCTATCGCACTGTTCACACCATCTCTCTCTCTCTCTCTCTCTCTCTCTCTCTCTCTCTCTCTCTCTCTCTCTTTCTCTCTCTCTCCCTGTTTTCATTCCCTGGTCCGCACCATCTGCTTCCTATAACAACAGGGCCCAGCTCTGTTTAAAGAGCACCCCACCAAAAATTGACATTTGTTCACGTACAACCAAAATAGCCCCTTTAAACAAAATGGTCCCTTAAAAAAAAAAAAACACATACTGCTGCTCTAGGCCTACCGCTCCAACCTGGTCTCAATTAGAGAACCCCCAAATTTCCTTCACACCCAATGCTAGGAAGACCCCCAGATTACAGGAATATTTTCCTTCCTTCCTTCTTTCCTTCTAGATGTTACTTTTTGGGGGAATTCCTCGGGATAATTGAAGCCATGTGCGGTTGGAATTCTGAGGTGTTCCCGAGTTTCGTTGCGGATAAATACGGCACATTGTAAAAAAGAGGGTGTTTTTCAGGGACGTCCCTGATTGTCGGAACGTTGTGTGGATTATGAAGAGAGAGGGAGTCGAGGTCAGACTTCCATGTGGAAGGAGGCGGAGGCTTAATTTAGATCAAATAAACAAAGTCACCTGTGAGCGATTTTAGCCTGCTGGGTTATAATGACACACACACGCACATGCATCCTGCTCACAGACAGGCACACACACACACGCACAACCACACACAGGAGTGCGTTATAGGATGAACACTAAAACAGGTGTGTAGGCCTAAATCCTGAAGGTTCTAGTGCAGACATACACAAAGACACACACACACTCAAGGATTAGACACAGCTTCTCATTAACAGCATGACTCAACACAAAAACTGAACTACACAGTGAACCATTCCACTCAGTCTGTCTTTGAGTGATCCTGCTGTCCTGGGAATGCTTAAATCAACTGGACATGGTTTAGGTATCAAATACAGCAAGTTCCTTCTTCGCTGGGGAATGATGATGGAGAAACCAAAATGTCCACTTTCAGGTCATCCTCATTCAGTCAGAGAGAGAGGGGGGAGGGGGCTTGGTGCCATTTAGAGAGGTAAACCAAGAGAGGTAGTAGAGAGAGAGAGAGAGAGAGAGAGAGAGAGAGAGAGAGAGAGAGAGAGAGAGAGAGAGAGAGAAAGAGAGAGAGAGAGAGAGGGGTGCTAAGAGAAACTGAAAAAAATAAGAGAGAGTTAACATAGAGAGTTAGAAAGAGAGAGAGAGAGAGAGAGAGAGAGAGAGAGAGAGAGAGAGAGAGAGAGAGAGAGAGAGAGAGAGAGGGGGGGGGGGGGGGGGTTGATAGAGGAGGAGGAGTAGAGAGGAAGGGAGTCACATCCTGATTTCAAACTTTCACAATTAAATTAGCCCTGCATAAGCTCTAATAAAAGGGATTTCACACATCCACCACCACACATGCACTCTCTATCACACACACATACACACACACATACACACCCACATACACACACAGGTAATTAACCCCACCTGGGCAAACATAATTTAGTCAGACGCCCCTTCCGTCTGCTAACATTGACCTTAGAGAGAGAGAGTTTGTGTGTGACTGTGTATCTGAGTCTATGTGTGTGTGTGTGTCTCCAAACTCTAAACTTTCTCCTCTACCCGAAATTACATCTGACTCTTGACACTCCCCAAGCCTTAAATCGCCCAATTATATCCCCGTGCACACACTTAGTAGGCTTAAGAAGCTGTCCCCTTTCACAGCAGTCACGTACAACCAAATCAAAGTAGACGCTTTTACACACCATGCAATGGGGCAAAGACGGACCATGTGTGCTGTTGTATAGCCTTGTGTTGTTCCAACCATTTTTTTTCTCTTTAACAAAACGAATTTCTGTTATTTGCTTGCAACCAACCAGCAACGAAGAGTCCTTTAACGGAGTCGATTTTCTCTTTTCATTCGTGTCTCCCCCTCTTTGCCGTTTTTTTTTTTGTCTGTTCACTCTCTCGTGACACCTCTCCCAAACTCATACTTCCTCTGTTTTCCTCCCCCTGTCCTCCACCCTCTCTCTGTGACAGGACCCACGTGAAGGGACTTCACTGGTGAGATGAATTAGGGTTGGGGTTGAAGAGTCTCATTGATGTGTTCCACCGCTGGTCCGAGGAAGGGCAGACAGAACCATGCTTGGGTCACATTCCTCTGCACTGTCTGCTGAGCACTGATTACAAGACATAAATTAACACATCTGTTTGTGTCGGGGAGAGAAGGAAAGAGAGAGCCGTTCGACAAGAAAGTGGATGACAGAGAGAGAAAGATGGAGAGAGAGAAAGGTTGGAAGAGAAGGAGACAGGAGAGAGAGATAGAGAGAGATTTGAGAGGAAGAGAGAGAGAGAGACAGAGGAAGAGAGAGAGAAAGAGAGAGAGAGAAAGAGAGAGACAGAGAGAGAGACCAAGAGAGATATCTCTGAGGCGCTGGGCTCATCATATCATTCTTCATTTGAGCCGCTACATAATGACCTAGTAGGAGGACCAGGTTAAAAGCACCCAACCAAAGATATTCATCTGTTCCACTTGTCAACTCAACTGCAACTGAAGTGTATGCTTGCATGTGTGTATGTGGGTGCGTGCGTGTGTGGGTGCTTGGGAGTGCATGTGTGTGTGTGTGTGTGTGTGTGTGTGTGTGTGTGTGTGTGCTTGGGTGTGCAGGTGTGTGTGTCTGTGTGTGTAGGTGCTTGGGTGTGCTGGGGTGTGCATGTGTGTGTGTGCGCGTGTGTGTGAGGTCTTGCCCTTCATGAGAGCTGACCTGGCTGTGACCTCCGACGGGCGACCAGATCACTTTCACATGTAGCACCTAGTGACATAGGGCAAACATGAACCCATGGCTCTTAAAAGCCAAGTACCAGTTGAACTCCTGTCCCGATATTCCTCACAGTTATGGAAGAATTACATTTAGCATATAGCTTTGGTGTTCATTGGAACTGGCAGCTTAATTATGCACTGCTACAGTATATGTCACAGCAGTCAGGGTTAACTAACACACAGTTTATCCAGCACACATCACACTGCACAAGTTCAGAGGAGAGGAGAGGAAACCAATTTCACAGCAATTTTCAATAATACAAAAAGAAAGGCAAGTTATTGTGGGAAAGGAAGATAACCTGAAGAAATATGAAATTAAAAGACAACGCAACAGAAATATATGGAAATGATAAGATAAATATAAAAACGGTTCAACGTGATTTCAGAGGTGAAGAAAGAGAAACTAAGAGAGAAAGAGAGAGGGGGACAGAGAACAAGAAAAGAAAATGGGAGTGTAGAGCACCTGTTATGGCCAATCTCTATCAACAACTTGCCCAGAGACAGGAGACCTAAACTGGGGAGAAAGGAGATTTCTGGGACCACACTCTCACCTACTGGTCAACATAGGTACTACAAGTAAATATCCCTACTACCTCTTCTCTCTCCCAGACTCCTTACACTCCTCACCCCACCCAGAGGCAGATTAAACCCCAAATTAAAATGTTATAGACCATTCCCTACAAGTGAACTGAGTGATGTCCTATACAAACTCATTTCCAAACCAAAGTCAAACATTGATGAAAGCCACACATCCAAAAGGGTATTGGTGGAAGGGTGTGGGAGGGAGCAATGGGTCTTTGAGGGAGGTGAGAGCCAGGAGTTGTGTTCTCGTGGCAGGTGGAACGCACCCAGCCCTCCCCCTTCTCATACTGAGAGGGCGCCATCTGACCTGCCAACAGCGGGCACACAACGGAGGGCACAAACATGAGCATGCACGGATCCACATACACGAAAACAACACACACACACACACACAGTGAGGGTATAGGAAGGGGTTGCTCTATGTTGGGTATCTGTTGGTCTGTATGTGGGGAGGGGGGGATTTGGGCAGGCCCTAGCTATTTCTGGCATCTTGTCCAGCCTGTGACTGTGTCAGTGTTCCCAGGGGAGGGATGATGCCAGACTTGCCACCTGACCCCAACGCCACCTGTCAACCCAGCCGCCCCCTCCTCTCCACCCCTACCCCCACTTGCAACTTTCTGTGTCCACACTAACTATTTCTCTACTGCCCACCTCTGGTAGTCTCCTCCCCCAGCCCTCCATTGTTCCACTATCTCCCCTCTGCCTGGCCCTGGTTTCTTCTCATGTTGCCATGGAATCTGGCGACCCCTTCTGGTATAATAAGAATATTAAGTTGTTGTGGTGGCGTGTCGAAGGGCAGATGTTTACCAACCCCACTGTCAAATAAATCGGGAAAAACAGATTTAGGAACAGAACACTAGATAGCACAACTATCACACCAAGGAGAGGGCACTTTATGAAAATCAACTGGTCCATCGCCATAAAACCTACCGAATGTATCTGTTTCTGGCTAATAACAACAACAACAAAACCTTCATGAAAACAGATCTAATGGAAGCTAACTAATGATCAAAGCTAACTAATCGATGAAAAGCATGAAACTCAAGACAAAAGCCAGTTGCGTTGCTGAAACAAGGACTGAAGAACACAGAGCCCTGAACAGCCCGGTTTCCCCATGTCCTCATAACAACATCACAAACAAATAACCTCAAAGTGATCTGTTATCTGTCCTGTATTTTATCAGAGACCTTGGGCACAGTTTCTAAAGACCCACCTGAAAACACATGTTGTCCTCCTCATGCATTGCCCATCTACAGTGGAACTCTTTATAACGCAGCGGAACAGAGGCTGAAATCTCTCATTCGCAATGAAGGGTACTGTATCTCTGCTGGCTTTGCTGCTGTGTCTGTCTGAGACTTGGGTTCAGGGGGAGAGTAAGGGGGTGGTGAGGGAC
Organism: Osmerus eperlanus; assembly: GCF_963692335.1. Classification (NCBI taxonomy): domain Eukaryota; kingdom Metazoa; phylum Chordata; class Actinopteri; order Osmeriformes; family Osmeridae; genus Osmerus; species Osmerus eperlanus. The sequence continues at coordinate 11,143,384 of NC_085025.1, forward strand.
AGTGATGGGGGAGATATCGGGAAGGGAGAAGTCCAGTTGGAGAGACGGAGCATCGAGGAGGCGATCGACCGGAGCACATCCAACTTGGTGACCACCGTTCCGCCTGACATCTGGGCTGAACTGCTGCAGCTGAGAGACATGGTGGTGGAGCAGAGAGTGGAGCTGAGGATCTTGGACTCCGGACTGAAGGAGACCGAGAGCCAGGTGGACAAACACAAGATAGAGCTGGTCCTCACCAGGAACGACGTGGAAGAGCTTGAGATGACCAACGCTGTTTTGGACTCCAGACTGAAATCCAGTGAGAACCAGGTAGCAAAGCTAACGAGACAGAATGCTGATCAAGTCTTGGACCTCTTCAACATGAAGGCTGAACTTCAGCTCCACCAGAACAAGCTGGCCCACTTGGAGAGAGAGAATGCGGACCAAGCCTTGGAGCTCTTAGACCTGAGGTACGGACTGGAAACCAGTGAGGGTGATATTCAGTTCCACAACAACAGTATCAACAACTTGAAGAAGGAGAACGGTGTCCAGGACAATGAACTACATGGTCTGACAGTCAACCAGAACACCATGAAGAGCCAATTGGAGGAACTGCAGAGAGATAACACCAAGGTCGCCTTCCATGCTGCTTTGACAAATTCTGGAGACGTTGGACCCTACTCCGAAGATAGAATCCTGAAGTTCAGCAAAGTTCTCACCAATGTTGGCAACCGCTACAGCCCTGTGACAGGGTACTTTGAGGCGCCAGTGAGAGGAGTCTACTACGTCAGATTTACAGTGTGTGGCCCAAACTTTAAGGACAATATGGGTGTGAAACTGCATAAGGATGATGTTGTGATCCTTTGGAATTAAAAGAATAAGGCTAATGATAATTGGGAGTACATATCCAATGCTGTTGCTCTGGAGCTGAATGAAGGGGACCTGTTGTACCTGGAAATCCCTGCAGATAAAAAGCTTTATGATAATTCGAACAACCAGAGCACCTTTACTGGCTTCTTGCTGTTCCCCTTGTGAGCAAATAAGGAGAATGTGGTATTCTACTAAAAGAAAGGTGAAATGATTGCTGTTTTGAATCTATTGGCTCAATGTAGGCTACTCTCTGGCACTGCCATATCAGCCTTGTGTAATCTGCTTTTAATTTTTGTATAAGTATGATAACATGATGATTGTATGATGACAACACAGGACAGAGATCTTTTGTTATTTCCTGAATACTTTATCAGATCTAAAATATATACATGAATACCCCAATAAAGATAGGAAAAATAAACAATTTGTGTCTTGTTCAATGAGACTAAAGAACAAGTGGTGTTCTTGTGTAGCATGGCAGTGTGTGAGAAAGAGAAGAGACAGGGGCGGGATGCGGGGGTTGGGGGGTGGGGGGTGAGGCCCAAAAAAAATCTCAAGCAGGGGGGAAACATTTTAAACAAAATATGATTTCTCGTCCCTTTTTCCCCAACCCTCATTGGCAGCCGTCCAACAAAACAATTAGCCAGTCCTCCGCGCATGGGAATCCCTCTCTCCGCAGTCTCTCTAATGACCAACCTCCCTCTCCTCCTCCTCCACTCTTGGATCTTCACCGCGCCTCCCTCTCTCCCTCAGACCCGGGCAGCCCCTCCGCGCAGCTGGCCGCAGTGCGGCCAAGTTTATTTTCTCCCCGGTGGTCCCTTTGGGGTGACGGCGAGGGCTTGCCACATCGCCGCTGATGTATTGGGTGAGGGTCCTTCGAGCAGGAAGTCGTTGGAAGTCTTACAACATTACAACACTCTCACTTTTAACTTTCTTCTACTCAAGCGCAGTAATCTACATTTCATTAGGCCTATGTATTGTCCAGGATTGAGTCATTTACAAATAATGTTTCTGAAAATCTCCGTTATTAGAATTATGAAGACAGATTTTTAGAGCTATTGACTGATGTCGCTTAAATGAGGTTAGAGGTTACACTAGTGAATTATAATTTCGGTTTGTCCTATTATTCAACACATTTTAGGCAGACGTACAATTGAACATTTAAATTTCCATAAAAAAGTGGATATCAAGACTTAAATAATTAAATAATCTTTTAAAAATATCAAAAATTAAAAAAAGAACTGTCGACCCCCCCAAAATAATTACAAACATTTGTCGTAATTGACCAAAGTTTTATCAACAGTTTGTCCCACAAAAAGTTTGAATTCCACACTAGGATTCCCTTAACGTTCTCTGTTATTAGGATGATTTCCCTACGGGGCCGTTGAGAGGGTCATCCCGTCAGTGTATTCTAAGAATAACACTAGGCCTTAATGGATGGATGCGAGGGACTTTGTTATTACAGCAAGAGACGTTCTTCTGCGCTTCTCCGAATGAGGAATTATTTGATTGAGCGAAATTGTTGAGACAGGGGTAGGCCTAAAGTGTGTGTACGTGTGTGGGTGTGCATGCCTCCAGTAGGCCTACAGACCCAAGATAATACGGAAAGAGAAAAAGAGAGACGAAGATGCACAGGCGCACTCCTGCTCCGCGAGAGCCGCATAAATATCTGTCGACAGTATGTAAACACCGCGGTCATAACCCGCGTGAATTAAACAACCCCTCTAAATCTGGATTAAGCGCTGCATCCACATTTACCACTTTGTCTGACCTTCAACAATGAACTTTCAAACCAGCATACCTCTGCCATTACCGCATTATGGATGGAATTTATTAATGTCAAATGAACGAAACCACAGTGGAACACAACATCTCAGATAAATTGCCTTGTCTGTGGAAAATCGTTTTGTTTCCAAGTCATCATTGATAGCAACTGTTTGTTTATATAATGATAAGCATATCGAGATAGTAGCCATCAACTGTTTGCGTTTCGTGATTAAGAAAACAAATAGGCCTAAGGACTATCTGTTTTTACTGATGCTCTTTGTTACAGTCCAAGCATTGCTTAGAGAATTTGAAGGAATGGAGGAGATAAGAAAATTAGGGTCATGGCGGTTTTGCCCGTGGGTCCACAGCAAAACATAGGCCAAGATAATTACAGAATCCCACTTTGTTCACAACAATGCATAGTATCATGCGCAACAGTATTATATTTTATTTACATAAAATCTGGAAAAATACACAACTTTCTCACCGGCGCTTCCATGTAGACCTATGACTGGTAGACCTACTGTAACCTAACTCAAAAATGTGACAGCGTTATGGCGTTGGAAGATTATAAAAACTAATATACAAAATATTCAGTCTTTTTTGTCTTTGAACCAGCAAAGACAACATCTGATGGCTTCTTTAAATAATGAACAAAACAGTGTCTCTTTACGGCAACGCACGAAAGAGTGCACGCGCTCCCTCGGTTATTCCCACTCGAAAGTCTGTGGAGATGACGTGCATGTCCCTCTATCCCTCAGATATGTGTCTCGTGGAAAGCAGAACAGTGTAGCATCAGGAGGCAGTTCCACACAGCCGTGTAGTATTGAGCATCTCCTTCAGATCGGTCTCTGGTTTGCCTGCGACCATGAAAGGCCACGTCTGGAACGAACATAAAAAAGGACAATGTAGGCCACATTTTATTACAACAAATAGAGTCTACATTTACATGCATATTTAAATACATGCACTGATCAGTGCGCTGCGTAATAATTTCACAACAACGAAGCCATAATCGAGTTATTTATTGTGATTGTGTTATGGGTGCAGCTACCATTTAAATCCAAAGAGATTTAAAAAATGAGGTTTGCAAATGTCCATGGACTAAGTATAAGGTAGCTTACATGAATGTTCAATGTGCATGTAGCTACGAATCTACTTGGAGTGCATTAAGACAGTAAAACAATTGAAATAGTTTCGAGTTGGCCCAACAGCAACTTTATTGTAGCGTTTGTGTAAATAACGCAGTTAAATCATATTTAATATTGTTATGTCATTTTATAGGCTATATGTTTTGTTTTAAGCGCGCAGTTATTGGGCCTATACTGAATGCAGTCAAATTTAAATTGCAGTGTGTGATATAGTAGTCCTATTTTTTAATACATTAAAAATTGAGCTATATAAAGCTGTATAGCCTACTTTCACCTTGCCTTTCACCTTGTTGAATTAGTTATATTGTTGTTAGAGACTAAAAAGCTTACCAGATTTACTGGGTGAATATATCCGTTCTCATATTTGTCGTTGGCCAAAATCTGTCGCAGGTGAGCAATGTAGCTTGACGCCAAACGCAGCGTGTCCAGTTTGGATAGCTTGGTATCCGGGGGTACCCATGGTAATGTAGTCTTCAGCCGAGAGAAGGCTTTGGACAACACTCGCATCCTTGCTCGTTCCCGTGCATTAGCTGCGTTCCTTTGCACCTGCTTGCCCTCCTGTGCCACACCATTGCGCGTGGTTTTCCGAGACGAAGTCTTCCTTTTCTTTACCGAACCATCAGCTCTGTCATTCACCGAGCTACCCTCACAGTTTGAACTCTCCTCGGTGCTTTCATTCGACGTTCCTGAATCTTTACCAGAAGAGCCGAATTTCAGAATGCCGTCCAAAAGTTCGTCATCGACGTCGCTGAGGGACCCCGTGGACATGATCTCTCCGTTGGTGCGGCTTCAAAACATGTGGGATGTCGGACAGACAAACTAACGGAAGGGGTAAGTGAGCTCGCCGGTGTGCGCTCGGAATGTTTCATATACTCATGAAGCGGCGAAGGATGAAGGAGACACTGTAAGCACGCGCTGGTAGGAACTGACCATTTATCTCCGTGACCAGGGGCGTGACCGAGAACCGTGGGAGGGGACCACGAGGATACACTTCTACAATGTTCCTACTTTCAATGCATACGAAACTTGCAGTCTTTTGGGGAAATGTTCATGAAGAACTCAGACAGACATAACGAGTGGGTGCAAACAAGCTCCATGAAGTAGCCTATCCCACTAAAAAAGCATTATTTTGTTACATATCACGTAATACAGCATTATTCATTTTTATGGAATAGATAGGCTATGCGTTATTACCAATTCATTCAGTCTTCATCATTAATGGCCAACATGATAATCCCTTATACTTAGCTTAACTCTATTAACTCTTAAGCCTAGCACTTACTAACTTTGGGAGTGCTCACAAAGGCACATGCATACCAAGGTTACTTGAAGATGGGTTCACTCTATACATTGCTATGAATACATGCAATTAGGCCAATGTTTTTATTTGATAATTGCAAGAAATTTCGTTGATATTATGGAATTAATGTCATTTAGAATTGGGTTGCAAATACTTTTTTAACCGGGATAAAGTCATGGGCAGGATTTGGAAATAGCTTTCAAATAAGCAATACATCATTGCCGTTTTAATAACTTAGCCTACACGTTCACGCCTAATTACAGCTAAGGTGTAGGCCTAAAATGATTTAAAAAATACACACCGCATAAATAGTAAGCAGGGTAAAATACTATGATCACTAATGCTCTCGTTAACAAAAATATATTTCAATATTTAGAACAGTTCTGTCATGTCATATTCGATGCAATCCACATGCGTGCGTCGTACAAACAATAATTAACCAACCAAATACGTAATTCTACTTGTTGTAGATTTTATCCAATCTTTTTTGCCGGGGCATTACACATTGCCCGCTAATGGAATTAAGTGCCAGGAAACATGGGGGTGTCCAGTCTCGTGTGGCACACTGGCGCCTCCGTCCCCTCGGATGTAATGGATACCGGGCATCCCCTCCAAACACCGTTTGCCCTTCGACATCATTCCTCACCGATGCCCCCAAATCCACTAAGTACCGACCCAAAACAAAAGTCCTTTTCGGGAGCGCAGAAATTCCGTGTGTTTGTGTGTGCGTGTGGGGGGGAGGGGGAATGTGTGGGGGGAGATTTCACCCATGTGGATAATACACAATATTCAGTTCATTCTTTTATCTGTCTGCAGCTTTGTTGCTTAAATAATCAGGTAACCCCTTTAAGAATCGATTTAATAGGTTATTGCATGTCTTGCCCATACTGCAAATTCAAATTAGTGTGTGTGTGTGTGTATGAACGCAAGGAGGGAGAGAAGATAGGGAGTGGCTTTGAAGGAGAACTCTAGAAGGCAAGAGCAAGAACGAGGTGCGTAAAGAGGGGGGAGGAAGAGGAGGAACGAGGGGTGCTGTCGAGGGAGCGAGAGGGAGAGGTGAGCAGGGGGTTCGCAGGCCAGCGGGGGAGACGGAACGGAGAGAGGGAAGAAGCAGGAGACCCGGTGACAAAGAGTCAGATAGGGAAGGAAAGAGTAGGGGTCAGTTTAGGGGGAGAGGATAAGGCGCACTGTAAAGGGAATGATGGGAGGAACAGGGGTGAAAGAGGGAGAGAGAGAGAAGAGGGGGAGGACACAGAGGAGAGAGGGGGGGTTAGAGGCATATCTCCTGGGTGGGCTGGGAATCAAAGCACTTAGCTGAGAGGAATAATAGAGCATGGTAGATTGATGATCACCTCAGCGATAGATCCAGATGAACAAGGGAGGGAGAGAGAGAAGAAAGAGAGAGACGGAAATAGCACAGGACGCTAGGCTCGCTATGTACTCTCTCTCTCTCGCGCTCTCTCTCTCTCTCTCTCGCGCTCTCTCTCTCTCTCTCTCTCTCTCTCTCTCTCTCTCTCTCTCTCTCTCTCTCTCTCTCTCTCTCTCTCTCTCTCTCTCTCTCTCTCTCTCTCTCTCTCTCTCTCTCTCTCTCTCTCTCTCTTGTCTCCCTCGTATTGCTATAACCAGAGGTCCCACGGTACTATACTTGAATCCTTTCATGACGGAGCGAGCAAAGGAGAAACAATCCAACACCGCTAAAAGCACATTCTATATCCTGGTACAAAAACCAAGAAACATTCTCCCGTCGCCCTTGGTTCACACGGTTGTGGTGACACAGAGGAACAGGTGGAGGGGGGTGGGGGGGGGTTGGGGCAGGGAGGAAAGAGAGATGAGGTAGAGAATGAGGGGGTTGATGTGGGACTCCTGTAGCCATGGTGGGATCGTCTGCTAATTGGCTGCTTAGGGGTCAGAGGTCAGGCAGGTTCTGTGATGTCACCAGGAAGGATTCCAGATGGGCCACTCTGGCCCACCGAGGGGGACGCCCGAAGCCCAGGGTCATTACCATCACACACACACACAAAGGAAAATTGAAAATGACTGTTTATTCGACCAAGAGTCATTGAGAGAGAGAAACGGAGAGAGAAAAGCCAAGACAAAGTTGAGAAATAAGAGAGAATTATGGCCAGTGTTTGCAGGGAACATGTCATACGTAAACATTGCCTGCTGATATTACTGGACAGGGACGTCCGGAGTCAGTGATCCTCATGAATATGATGAATATTCTGGGACACGCAGGTCAATAACATGCTGCATCAGTATTAGGGAGTCAGACTTTAATGGCCTCTGGAATGGAATGTGTGTGTTGGTGTTTCAAATGTGTGTTAGAGATCATGAAGAGTGTGTGTGTGTGTTTTTTAGCCTACAGTGGGTGTGTGTCGGTATATGTGAGTGGTGTGTGTCTGTGTAGGTGTGTATCAGTATGTGTCTGAGCCTACAGTGTGCGTGTTAGCTGACGTGGAAGGCACTGACATCTGTAAATCCTCCCTTGGGGTTGGCTGGCCATCCCTTTCCATCACCTCAGGGACCAATCAGAGGGGAGAACTGGCATTCTGTTTTGACTACAGGGGAACTGGGAAGAGGAGAGGAGTGTCACAGGGGACAGCCAACACTGACGAGAAGACAAGCACTTCTGGGAACATGTAGAGCTCTACACCATCGTTAACACACAGCACACACACATGGAGACACACACACTTGTTGGAGCAAACACGGAAACACACACAGATGACAGTTGAGGGGAGTAACCAAAGCCAGCCTGGTGGTCAAGTGGTGTGTCGGAAGTTAGGGAGATGGGATACAGCTGCAGTGTGTGCATGTGTGTGTGTTTGTGTATGTTTGTGTGTGTCCATGTCTGTTTTTGCTAGAACGAAGTTGCCTTCTGTCATCACATTGTCCATTACACAAACCCAAGGAGGCTACCACTGTGCTACCATCGATCTCCAACAGTAACCAGCAGAGTGGGACAATGCTAGAAGGTTCCTTTCTACGTCTGACAGAACAGAGATCATGGAGGTATCTTCATGAGTGTCCTATGAAGGAACACATTCTGCACAATACAGAAATACAAAAACACGAATGCAACATGCAACAAACAAAGATACGTTTGCCTTTGGCACAGCAACTCACTTTGTAAATACCCTGCCGCAAAATTAAACACATCTGCTTGGTAGTTTTCTATGTTCCACCAAAATATTGCAATCTGAATAGCTCTGTGTTAGCAAACAATTCCAGCTAATTCAGTTACTCAGGACTGCCGTATAACATCAAAGGATGAACTGTAGGTAATAAAGGGTACCAGTGCAGCAGCTAGTTTTATTGAAAGTTTATTATTGACCATACATAGACTTCATTTGATAACCATGCTCAGGTAATCTTGATGAATGAGATTCTAATGACTGTTAGAACTGCTGGAATGGTTTAAACATCTGTGCCCTTCCAACCTTGTACAAACAAGGTTGATTGCAGTATACAACCATTGCACCTGTAATAGTTGCTATATAGCAGGAGCACTGTAGCTTTGTTGGTCTACTGTACTTAAAACAGCATACTGTACATCACAAACACCTGGTTTGTGCATCAGTTGAATTAAGGTTGTGATGGTTTCATTTCTATTGAGGCTTTTCACAAAACCAATGTACAACATTTATTTATTTTTTGCCATTAAATATATTGAGAACAGAGAACATGTGTGAGTTTGTCTCAATCTGTGTGTGTGTGTGTGTGTGTGTGTTTGCATGTTTGCGTGCGTGTGTGTTGTGGGAGATGGGAGACAGGGGACTGTGGCTCAGGGTCTGGTCTCTGTCACTGTGACCGAGACTACCATTTATAAACACTCCTCTTAGCAGAGAGACCCTACCCCATTATACTATCACACACACACACACACAAACCCACACCAGCCCCTAACCCAAAGGCAGGACCAGCACTCAGTGGAAACAAGTAACCAGTCCCTCCCTGCCCCCCTCCCTCCTCCTCCCCTGCTGAGGGCAAAACACTCGGCACCCATCTGAATCCTCCCAGAGGCCTCTGAACCCCCCCCGCCCCCCTCCACTAAGCCTCCCATCCCCTAAACATCCTAAAGTCTCAAGCATACACATACCGTACTCATCCTCTTCCGCACCATATTAGAAGACAGACTTGCCCTTTTTGAGGTGTGTTTTGTTCGTTGTCTATCTTCAAAAAGAACAACATCCAATCGAGGAGTGAATGACTGTCAACCGCTGCTGCCTCTTATAGAAAACTGGGGCCGTGGCTGCGAGATGTACCATGTGTGCCCAGGAAATGCATGTGCAACTCAGAAGTGCTTTACCTCAGCAAATTAATTTTGAGACACGAATTGACCATGGAAAGTCTTCTCAAAGTGTGTTTTGTTGGAAGAGCCTGGATCATCACCGAGGGGGCTGTGTAACGCCGGCCTTCCCGGTTCCTCACACCTGATCACTCATTGTCATGGAAACGGAGATGGTGCCGATGGACGGGTGGGATAAACGACACAGAGCTCTGATTGGTTGGATCAGATTCCACGCTTTGATCTCCCCCCTCCTCGTTACTCAGACAGTGTGAGATCTGGTGTCAGGTGTGTGCGCGGCTGGATTTATCACGGTGTGTGCTCGTGTGTGAGTGTGTGTGTGTGAAGGTTCAACAGTTGTTGGGCCATCCATTTGTATTTTAGAGATTTTGGCTCCTTGAGAACCACTATTGAGAAACATGTCCAGAATACTAATTGTAATGAGTTGGAAGTTAGGCCTAAATGACCTCACCACAACAAAGCCAAGCACTCATCATTAGCCCCAATGCTACATGAACTATTCTACATTCAGCTACAGTACTAAAATGTCTGTCTGTTGTCCATTCAAGTCTCTCTCTCTCTCTCTCTCTCTCTCTCTCTCTCTCTCTCTCCCTATTTCTCTTTGCAGATGAAATGATCTCACCTCATCGTGTCTGCTGTCTGCTTAGTCATACCAAGCTGTCAGGGGGCTGACACACACACACACACAAACTTTATCTAGAATATTCTGCGGTTTTCCCTTGTAATTAGCTCATGGTGTATAGGGAGAGAGATAGTACAATCGGACCCCAGGAAGTCATGATAGTGACCAGTCCCTGAAGGAACCCCCCTACACACCAACACACACCCACGGCCTGGGCGCGCAACACACCCATACAGAACCCTGGACTACCAGCGATTGTGCGTGTGTGGTGTTTTCTTGTGTTGTGTGTGGATCTGCGTGTGCATATGCAGCTGAACTTATGTTTGTCCACATGTGCACGCTCCTGGCTCCAGCCTGATAAAGCCTCTGAACCTCCTGATATCCCCGCATGAAGCAGCCAGGCCTCACAGATACCCAGGGACGTGTTGACTGGAACGTATGCAGGCAAAAGAGCTTTCTTCAAGGGGGGAGGACATTAGACATGTCCCCTCAGCCTGCCTCCCTCCAGCCGCTAGCCTCCCCTCTGGCCTCTCTGGGGACCCTCGCCCACGCTCCGGAGCCTCCTCCTGGGCTACTCCTCTGCCAGCACTCCCCCTCACACTCTGGAGGATGGTCCGGTCAGAAGAGGCCCCGCGAGGCAAAAGGGAGGCTCCCAGAACAAACATGGAGAAGCGCTGTTCGTTCTGTACACAGGCATGCCTGCGAACACACACGTACGACCCACACATCAGAGATCTTTTTCAGAGTCGTTGCTCTGTTTATGTGAGACATCGACCACAGAGAGTGAAGGGGAGATACTGAGCAGCTTGAACCTGACACATGAGGTAGGTACTTCCTGGTACATAAGGAAGGTACTTCCTGGTACTTGAGGTAGGTACTTCCTGGTACATGAGGAAGGTACTTCCTGGTACTTGAGGTAGGTACTTTCTGGTGCATGAGGAAGGTACTTCCTGGTACATGAGGTAGGTACTTCCTGGTGCATGAGGAAGGTACTTCCTGGTACATGAGGAAGGTACTTCCTGGTACATGAGGAAGGACACACGGAGAGCGAGGTAGACTCACCACAGAGTGGGGTTCATGAGGGAGGCGTGTGTGTGTGTGTTTCTGGGTGTGTGAGTGTCTTAGCGGTTGGAGGGACAGGGCTCCGACCCCCGACCCCTCTCCTGGGAATAAAACCCAATCCATCTGAGGTGTGTGTGTGTTTGTCTTTTCTGTCCCGTGAGACAGAACCTTAATGCTGCCGGAAGGAACAGGAAACAACCCCGGAGATGTAAATTGGGATAAGTAAAGTGTGTGTGTGTATGAGTGAGCAAGATGAGGAGATAATGTAGTAGAGGTCATCCGAGTGGACGGGTGTTGAAGTTAGCACCCAGGATGAGATTAGCTCGCTGTACGTTTATCAACCGCTACCCCCTAAACCTCCCTCCGCCCCGCCCCCGCCCCCACGCACAAACACACACCCGTGCACACACAACCCCTTCATCTCGAGACCCCTAACACTCCAGAACCCCTAGACCCCGGGCAGGATGGAAACCATGGAAGTGTATAGGAAACCAACTTTAAATGTGTGTCTGTGTATGTGTGTATCTGTGTGTGTGTGTTTGTGTAACCCAAGCCCCTGTGGGACTGCTGGACAGGTCCACTTAGCTGTGGTTGAGAGGAAGAGCGGCGTGCCGCCGTAGTGTACCGTGTTATTACAAACAGCTGTGTGTTGATTCATCGTTGGTTTACGACACGTGCTATCACAAACTGGTTCAAAATTGTGAATATACAATTGAAAAAAAAACGTGAAATTAGCGGTCACACATTTTGTCCAGATGACACTACAGCTCATTTATTTGATTTGGCCGTTTTTCTCTTCTTCTGTTAGTTTTGAAAAGTTACGTACAAGCATATTGACACTCAAGGGATTAGAGCGTGTATGTGTGTACTTTTGAAGGTTAATCATCACTGTATCTGGTAGCTGTTGGTTAAGACATATCACTATGTGTGATTGATGCCACTGACCTGGTATCTCCTTTCATACCTCTCTCTCTCTCTCTCTCTCTCTCTCTCTCTCTCTCTCTCTCTCTCTCTCTCTCTCTCTCTCTGTCTGTCTGTCTCTCTTTCCCCTTGACACACAGACATACACACTCACAGAGACGCTCACCCACACACACACACACACACACATTCAGAGACACACTCTCGGACACGCAAACACAAGCACACAGAAACAGGGAAAACACAGAGGCAGGCACCTTGTGGTGTGTGTCAGCTGTTAGCAGCTGTTTTGTTTGTGGGGTTGTTAGTCGGCCATATTGATTTGATGGCAGCAAGCTGCATCCTAAGAGGTAAAGAGTTGATAGGAAGTGCGCAGAGACTCGGAGTGAGTCACAGCTAAAGGATGGGGAGATAATAGTTGTGCAACCGTGAATACCAACACTTCTTTAGTCGTCCTCGGTTGCTTGTCTCGTACCAGTCTATGCTAGCTTTGCTCCTTGTCACAAAAATGTTCATTCTGGAATCATAACAAGTGGTTTCCTGAAAAGCATTGCAAAGATTCAAAGTACACAGTACTGTGTGCATTTGAACATGCTTATTAAGTGTTTCCTTGTTTAGTTTTTTTGGCCCAAAGTTAATTCAATGCTTGTACACCTTTGTATCAAATAATGTGGCCAAAGAGGAGTCTCTTGTGTGTTCCATCCCAGTGGATCTTGGAGATTAGGGAGAGGTGTCCCTGAATTGATCCGACATACAGTTATCCATAGTTCTCTGTAGATAAACAGTATTCTCATCTTCAACCACCACTGTAAGGCAGAGTTTCTGGGTACATGTACGGCGTGTGTCTCTGTAAGGTCAAGAGGTCATGCAGCGAGGCCCCCTCTGAGCAGAATATAGCATGCAGTCCAGACAGTGGGGAGACAGTGAGGAAAATCATGTACAAATAAGGCTTATGTGATTAACGACCACTTCACCTGCTGAACGTTCTAGGGTGTCAATACATTGACCACTGAAGACCCGTTAAGGAAGCAATTCTGTGCATTCTATATATGTACTGTCCAACTCATGTATTTAAGCACAACTGAGAGACAGAGTTCTCACTCATGCCATCAGCTCGTCTTGAACTGATTGTTTGATCCGGGCTGCTCGCCTAATAAACCCAAGTCAACTCCTTTCCTTTGTCGTGACTCCTTCCGGCCTGCCTTCTCCAGAATTTACATCTTATCAACCACCCACTTGGAAATTACAGTTCCTGTGATGAGCCTTCATGAGTAATCCTGAGTCACTGCTCACTAGGCTGGATGCTAACTTGTGGCTGACTAACTGTGATTCACCAGAAGGTTCCGGGTGGATTGCATGCATCCTAGTACACTTTATCCCCCTCTATCCATCATCCTCTTTCCCCCCTTGTCTCTCCCTCCATAGGTGAACCTTCCATCACCCAAATGGACCTCCTTATCTCCGAAGCCTGGCGTTTAATTAAAGATAATAAACGGAGAAGATCATTTCTCTCTTCGACCGTCCGCCGTTTCAAACTCACCATCGCCTCTTCTCCCCTCACGCCCGCACACATGTGCTCCGTCACCTTGACTCGAACGCGCACACACGCACACACTCGCACGCGTGTGCACACGCACATGCACCACGTCACACAGCACACGTATGTGCCCTCGCTCTCCTCCTCCCACACGTAAACACTCGTGCAGACAGCCAGCTTTTAAATAGTATGTTTTCCGAGTGCACGTATACACACACACACACACACAAACATTCATCTCTGTGTGTGTGTGTCTGAACTAAAGCTCCTCATTTATCTTTCCCCACGCCTTAAACACAGGTGGCGGGGATGTCTGGAGATGAGAAAGTCTTCAGTTCTCACAAACACGCTCTCACACACGTCAGTGTTCTCCATTGTCTTCCAGTAGGTCCAGTAAGAACATGTTGTTTACCACAGTCAGTGTCTCATGTACAGAGTGCCCCTGGGACATTTATTGAGCCAGGAGATTTAAAAGAGTTCTGTTTTTTGTCCATTAGGCCTAAATGGCCATAGCAGGCTGATGAAATGGAATAGTTGTGGTGCTCTTTCTCTCTCTCTCTCTCTCTCTCTCTCTCTCTCTCTCTCTCTCTCTCTCTCTCTCTCTCTCTCTCTCTCTCTCTTACACACACACACACACAGACACTGGGTTTTATTTATCCCTAACCATAACATAGCAGGGAGATAATGGCCGTTGGGAAGATCGTAAAAATAGCCTGGCACAAGTTTGTTTGTGTTAGCCCCTTCCACCTCTCCCTCTCTTTCTCCTTCACACCCTCTTTTCCTTGCCTATTAATCTGGACTGCCCCACCATCCAACTGGGTCTTTTAATCCCTCTCTTTATCGCTCCTCTCCTTCTCTCCCTGCCGGGTCATCCGTTTCATGTTCCCCAAATTCCTCATTCATATCTCTCCACGTATTCCTGTGCTTGTGTTCCGCAGCCATTCATCTATTTTGCCATTCCTACACTCTCTCACCCTCTCGCACGATTCATGTGCGTGAACTTTTCCTTTCAAAAAGGAGGGTTCGCCATCCTGCGGTAGGTAAACACGATACGGAGAAGGAAAACAGAGTCCGGCAGAGAGAGTTTTCTCACATAACAGTGTCCCCTAGGTCTTTTCCGCCTTACAGATGATATATTTGGTTTGGAGGATCATGAATAGTGTTATCAACAGAAATAGTATTTTCCCTCTAAACTAGCCTTTGGTCCTCTTTATATGAAAAATTGCTTATCTAAATAAGTGAAATGGAAAAGGAGACCCGACACACAGAGGAAAAAACACAGCATACATCATTTTTTTTCCCATTTGGGAGTCCTGAACTTACAAGGTCCAAGTACCAGGACATGTAAAGTAATGTACTGGATTCACTTGGCTGCATCTCCCCCCTCATTGTGTGTGTGTGTGTGTTAGAGTTGGGGGTTAGTGTTGGGGGTCAGTGAAAACTGGATTTTGAATGGGACTGAATTGTCAGTCTCCACGAGCCCAGCGGGATATGTTTGTGTGTGCTGCAGGTGGGGAACCAGAATCGGGTCTTTGTTTTCTCCATCCCAGCTCCTCTCTTGACACAATCTCACTTCGAATCTCTTCGACATCTCCAAGAGGATTCCTAATCCAGCCGTGATTCTCTCACAGCCCTCTCACCTGAGAGATGCAAAATGAAATCCGCATTTCACAGGCAGCAATGTCCTGGACTCTGTGAACTCGGAGGCAGGATATTGCCAGCAGTAAAAACCTGACACACAAGTGTCACATGTGGAAGACCAATGTTTCATCTTCCACTGCAGAGGTCAGAGGTACATTGTATCTGACACAACTTTATTGGTTTTGAGTTTAATGACTTCCTGTGGGGAGAGATTCTGCTTCCTGGGAGTCTTTCACCCTCCCCTCGCCTCCCCCCTCTGTCTGGACTCTGAGATGGGGTTACTAATGAGTGAGGACGGTGATGAAGCTTGTTCCGAGAATCTTTTCTTCCAAACGCCCCTGGCCCTTGGCTGACTCCCTGAGGAGACATGCATGTGTTTTTGCTTGTGTGCGTGCGACAAATAGGAGCAACTATAGAATATGTGTTCTGACCAATATGAACAAGACAAACAGATAAACATAGATAGAAATGGGGGGGGGGGGGGGCTGCACAAGCAAGACGGCATCCCCAAAGTCCATCCCTCTCTCGGGTACGGCTCTCCACACCAACCCCCTCACACATCCCACTCTTCCTCTGACACCCCAAAACATCCTTCTATGTCAACACCCCCCCCTCTCTAACCCCTAGCCCCCCTTTAACCCCCCCCTACACACACACTAATCCCCCCCCTCTCTAACCCCCGCCCCTCTAATCCCCCTCCCTCTCTACCCCCCCCCCCCACACACACTCTAATCCCCCCCCACCCCTGCTGCACTCCCCACTTTTGCACTCATAACAACTCCCCAAAAGCACAACCGAGCTCACACAAATGCATGTATACACACACACACACACACACACACACACACACAGACACACACCCTGTTGCTATGTCAAAGGGTAACCAGCCGTGTAATTGGAGCGTGATCTGATAAGCCCACCCCCTTTCGGACACCAGTTCTCGTACACTGACACTCACCACCCTTCAACGTACCAGCACAACCATTGGGAACTTACAGTCGAGATTCCTCCCGTTTGTACCTACAGCATGTACTGTACAAGAGCAACGATTCCAAAAAAGATCTATCTGTATTTGATAACGTTGAAAAGACTTTGGTGTGTGGGTTCAGCCAAACTCCGTCCTCTGTGGTCTTGAGCGGTTTGTTTTTCTTAGCCGGTGAGTGTAAGATGTCTGCTGAGTTGCCTTTAATGAGGGAGGCAGATTCCACTCACATAGCCACTCTTTCCCAATCCAAACATGTCTGCCTCCCTGTTCAACATGGCTGCCAGGATGACTTGTGGGAGAGTAGTATCAAAGGGTGCTATGGGACCTGAAGAGGCGGGTATACTGTAGGTGCTTATTTTCTGCACTCATTACATTTATGGTGGTTATACTATATGTCAGTGGGAAAAGTTTTTTTTTTTCTTTTCATATGTCTCTGTGTATGTTCAGTAAAAACCTTGCTCTGACTGAAAGCTCCAGTAGTACTGCTTTAGAAAAGTCCTTCTCCATTCGTAGTTGAATTCCTCTTCCCTCCCTTTCTGGTTCCCCCCCCGCCTCTCTCTCTCTTTACCACACTTCGAGAATAGCAGGTGTGAAGACAGTGCTGGCACCGTTGCACGAGATTATGCACATAACAGTGTCATCATTTCCAGCCTAGTCTAAACACAGCCCAGCCCCGAGGGAACCCCACAACACCAGCCCAGGTGTGTTGATGTTAGATCAGTAAATCTGGCCAAAAGTAGTGTTCATGTGTCTACCTCTGCCTCTATGGTCTGGACCTCACTCTGGGACCAGGGACCAGGGTGGGAGGGGGCGTGCTGACGACCTTCAGTGGTCTCCTCTTGCTTGGTTCCTCACTGGTGTCGGGTCATGGGAGGGTGGAAGGAGGCCTGTGTGACTGTGGAGATGTGCTGTTCTGTCTCAGCCTCCGTGTCTCAGCCTCCATGTCTCAGCCTCCGTGCCTCAGCCTCCGTGTCTCAGCCTCCGTGCCTCAGCCTCCGTGTCTCAGCCTCCGTGCCTCAGCCTCCGTGTCTCAGCCTCCGTGCCTCAGCCTCCGTGTCTCAGCCTCCGTGCCTCAGCCTCCGTGTCTCAGCCTCCGTGCCTCAGCCTCCGTGTCTCAGCCTCCGTGCCTCAGCCTCCGTTCCTCAGCCTCCGTGTCTCAGCCTCCGTTCCTCAGCCTCCGTGTCTCAGCCTCCGTGTCTCAGCCTCCGTGTCTCAGCCTCCGTGTCTCAGCCTCCGTGTCTCAGCAGAGATAAGGAGCTGAGGAGAGATGGTCAGAAGAGAGTAGTCCATGTGTGTGTGGGTGTTTGACATGGGAGTAACTGCACTGGAAGCATGCCTGAGTGTCTGGGAAGGTTTCAGCACCTGTGAGCGTGCACAAGCGTCTGTTTAGGTTCCCCCTCTCGTGAGGGTGCACGAGCGTCTGTGAGGTTACCGCTCTTGTGCGCGCGCACGAGCGTCTGCGAAGGTTACCGCTCTCGTGCGCGCGCACGAGCGTCTGCGAAGGTTACCGCTCTCTCGAGCGTCAATGAAGACTCCCGTGCCTGCAGGAGTGGACGTGAGCAGCGCCCTGCTCCACGGCTGTGCTCCAGAGACTGGGCTGTGTTAGGAGGGCTGATGTAAACAGGGCTGGTCTTTCCCACGTCTCTGTTTATACTGGGAGCCCCCAGAGCAAACCAGACCCACTGGGTTCCCTCCACACCACTCACACACCATCCGTCTCTGTCCCCGACTCACACACACAGATAAAACACACACACACAACACGCACGACACACGCGTACACACACAGGCCGTAGGTGTGCGCTCAGGATGAGCGAGTCTCCCTTTGCTTGTCAGAAACCTTTTCATCTTCCCTCCCTCTCTCCCTCCCGTGCTGTACACACCTCGCTCTGTTTTTCCTCCGTCCTCTCGCGTCCTTTGTTTCCCTCCCGTCTCTCGCTTTCGGGTTCTTCTCTGAACCCGCGAACCCTCTCTGTCTACCTCCCTCTAACTCTATCTCTCCATCGCTGTCCGACATTGTCTGGGCTACTCAAACCCCGCCCCCCACCTCCCGTATCATGGGACGTGCCTCGGGGGAAACAAGAGCGACCATTTCATTTGGGGAGATGGGGCAATAGTCGTGGTATATAGGACATCTTCGAAACCTTTGGGAAGCAGAGTAGGCTTGGATAAATAGTCCACACACTTTGCATAACAGTCAGAGAGAGTCTCTCACTACCACTTCGAGACCACAGATAAACTCCATCTCAAACTTCCCTTTTAACCAGGCCTGTGATGTACACGCAATGTAAACAGAAGACTGAGGTCCAGATAAACACATCTAGTCTACAGGCAATACTGAGGTCACCCCAACAGCTACACTGCCACAAAGATGCTTCCAAAGAACAAGATAGCAGGAACCTTAATCCAAAATGGCAGTTGGGCTTTTGTTGTTGTAGGGAAACAGTGCGAGGTTAGCATGGGGAATGGACATCTAAAGACCTAGAAGAGTTTTTGGGCGAACCTTTGAGTGGCCTTTTGATTGTCATGAGACTTGCCAAACAGACCATTTGGAACGCCCAGTCTAAGTCCAAATATTGAACTTCCTTCACAAAGCCTGGTGTTCCATAGAAGCACAACCTCAAACATCTTTCCTAGGACAATATCACAGGGTCAGCATTTTGTTATTTCAAATATGAAATGTATTCCTGTCGAGCAGGTACGAAAGCGGTGCCGAATTTTCCACATTGCTCACTTCCTGGCTTATTTCTGGTAAACAAACTTGTGATAGTCCAGTCAACTTCAGGTCAGCCATGATTGTCTCAAACGATGTGCACGAATCACACAAACACACACACACACGCACGTGCAAACATGCACAATGACACGCACTCACCCGTGCACAAAGACACACAAAGAGAAAGAAAGGAAAAAAGGGAGAAAGAAAATAACCCAGAGATGGACCGACTATTTCCTTTCAAAAACATCTCTATCAGGCCTTAAGTATTCACATCTGGGTGTTTATGTACTGCATCTTCTGACCTGATGAGAAGAGGAGCATTGTTTCTCTGGAGAGGGAGAGTCAGAGCAATGCGCAATCCAACAAACTGTAAACACACTCCTAAGAGCCCTGAGCGTGCGTCATACACACACACTCACAATCACATGCCCCTGTACCGTCGCTAGTGGTCTGATAGCTAATGTGCTCTAAATCTCAGGCTTTATAGTAAACATCTGGGGACATCTGAACAAGGCTCTCAATGCAGAATAGATTTGATTTAGGGGGTCATGTTTCAGCAGGAAGAGCTCGAGAAGCTGCAAAGAGAGACACAATCTGGTTACCACAGAGGAACAGCAAAACAACAGCACTGAATCATTCAGAAGGTATTTTGCTGTTTTGTTTGGGACAGTGCCAAGCGTGAGAAAGAAAAGTGTGTGTATGTGTGTGGTATCAGGGGTTGAGTGTGTGTGTGCGTGTGTGTGTGCACATGTGTGTGCATGTTTGTGAATATGACAATAGACAGGATCTTTTGTGATACTTTTTGTATATCTGGACAATAACACACTTCAGAGATGTTCTAAATTGCACAAGACCCTCCTGTGTCAAGACTGGAGTCAGGGGGATAGAAAGACAGACACGCAAAAATGCAGACACAGTCCCTATTGAACCTTTTTACCAACCTACTCCGACGCAAGAGTTCATTCATTAAATTCATTCATGAGCCATACAACCAGCTGGAGACTCTCTGATTGATGATAACATTTCCTCTTCCAGAATTCTCCTCTTCCTCTTCCACTGTTAACCTATCCAGCAACCGCAAGAGAGCGCTTACACCAGATGCGTCCCCAGAAAGCAGTAACCCATCTCACACTACGCTCATGATGGCTGGGAGACAATAAACAATTATAAACCAGTACATGTATACAACCAGTTCTTTCCCTCAAGAGGGTGTCAAAAAACTAAGCCCACAAAGTGCACTATTGGCAGTAAGAGGCGCCGACAATAGGCTAGAATCAGCAAAATAGACATTGGGGAAAATTTACAGCTGAAAGAAAAGCCTTGTGACAAATCACATTCCAGAGACTCATTTATGTGAAAGGCAAAAACTGGCAGACTCTCTATACTCCACACCTGCAAGAATGATGTAACCTCAGACAGACAATATAGTTGACAGACAATGGACATAGCTAATGTAACTTATTAGCAGATAGGGGAGGGCTGACAACTCTAGGGTTCTGGACTTTACTTTATAGAATGTGGACCATGCCAAGTTATGATCCTCCTCATCCACTTGACAAACAATGATGTCATTCTTTTCATACTCTAAACTAGATTGAGGAAGTATAATTTGTGAACCGCAACACGTTTCTTATTTTTCACAAACTGAAGACCGGGTTAGTGCCAGGGAAAATACATGAAGGAGGTTGAATAAGATTTGGCCTCAATAGAGTGAATATCCCTGCTATAAATAAAGTTATAGCTTATTACTTTTATCAGTGCCGTGAGGCAAATGCCAGCATCTTATCTGATTATGGATTGGTGCCAACCCAGCTCTGTTGCTTCCCTACAGTGTTCCTCACCATGTTCGATCTTATCTGTATCTTTTAGCTTTTAGCATGGGAAGGAAACAATACGGTAGTTGTTTTGGATCATATGTGTGGTTTGAGCTTCTGCTTTCCACACCAACCCTGTCCCAGCCCTGTTGGTGTAAATAGGAGAGGTGCTGATGCAGCTAAAGAGGACTATATCGTTTCCCCTAAATCATTGGTCTAAGCAGCAAGGTTCGACCTGGGGAATTGGTGACACGCAATGGATGATCAAAGTCAATTCAAGGTCAATTCCGAGGGGTCAAGCGTAAGGGTGAGGTTGGGATGTGTATCTCACAGCTTCATTTCCATCTAGTGTGTCCTGATGCTGATGTCAGACATTGAGGCCTTGTTGGCAATTCAAGGGAGAGTGTATGACGCTGTTCTTACCTGAGAGTGGAGCTGTTGGTTGCATCTTGTTGTCAGTTGTCCTCCCTACCTGTGGAGGGCAGCAAAACGCCTGTCAGCATTTAGTTGGCCGCAAAGCAAAAAGAAGTATAGCTCCTCCCACAACCCCGGTGTACTTGGCCACACAGCATAAACATTAGCACCATTTGTCAGTGGTGAAATGGATTTCGTTTATATTTTGGAGGATGTATTGTGAGTCGTTAATGCTCATAGGTAAATATAGTTACGTCGCTAACTATCTGCACCAGCCGTTAACTTATCCCATTGATTATTTCAGCTCCTAAAGCAACTTTCTGTTTAGCTGGCTAGCCAACATCAGCTTTCCACTTCTCTTTGTTATGATGCGGTTAGCTAACCATACTGTACTAGTTAATGTTAGACTATCTGGCTGGTTCACATGGGTGTATTTTCCTGCTCCATATTGACTATAAATCGTAATATTTATGTTTCCTAAATTAGAATCTGTTGACACATTTAGTCACTTATGTTCTATTAGTTAATATGTTGTGTGGGGTGGCCCTGGCCATACTAGCTAGCCAGCTTAGAGTGCTAGCTGCGGTAGCTACATGCAACATTAGCTCGCTGGCCGTTCAACAGGTTACTACGCAACGAGACACCGGCTTGCCAACTAATCTGCTAACGTTAGCTAGCTAGCTACAGCACCAGATAGACTGATCAATCAAAGGTTTGCTAGCTTGTTTGAGAATACTTTGCAAATGAGTCAAGATAGTTAGAACCTCCCAAGAAATGAGCGAATTTTGCAACCGTTATAGTACAAAGTTAGCTAGCATAAGCTAGCGTTACTGAAGGCACTGTATACGTTCTATTTCATATTATAATTCAGCAGGTAGTTGCGCATGTGTTACTTTCAATAGCTCTCACGTTGAACTGTATTCACATATACATTTGCTTTTATTTTAAGCTTTAAAATAACAAGACAGCTGTCACCGGCCTTACTTGCACATCCGACCATGGTCGCCTTCTAAACAGGTGCAGCAGTTACGGAGTCGAACTGACAACCGTCTGTGGACCTCACCGGGCCGCCAATACTAGCAAAAGGTAGCTAGACTGTTTAGTTCTAGTAACGTGTCAAAGATTAGGTATCTCGGGTTTATATTTTATAATTGTAGATAATATATTGCAAAGCTACATCTGCATTCTTGACAAATACATTTACTTGTGACAGTAAAACTGTGCACTTATCCAAAGTTTTTGCATAAAGATATTTTGGATCGAAGCGACTCTATATTGAGTAGTCGGTAGGACTAGGAGCCTGATGCTTTGCCATGCAGTGCTGTACAGTGAAGTTCTTTAACACAGCACTTAACACTCAAATAGTTCAAACTGATGTCTACTTGCGGATGCCATTCTAGTGGGCTACGTCCTTCAGACTTAGCCCTGACTCCTGATTTGTATTCTGATCAAGCAGTCAATTATAGTACATGATCAATGTTATTAATTGAATATTATTGACTGGGGTTTTGTGCATGGTGCTGTCTCGTGTGCTTTTAGAGTGTCTCCCTCCCTAGCGTTGATCATGCATCTGTAAGACACGCCCCCCCTCCATCCAGCGCTCCCTATGGATTCTAGCGATGACCTAGCGCTGGATATCATTGTCACCAATGTTGTGGCAACGTTCCGGACAAGGTGTCACCTCAACCTGCGAACCATTGCCCTGGAGGGGGTCAACGTCATCTACAAGCCGGAAGTAGGGGTGAGAGGACGTGTGTGTGTGTGTGTGTGAATGTGGTGTGTGCATGCATGCATGTGTCTCTAACTCTCTCATCTTTGATTTGTGTTTAGAAAGTCCTGATCAAGCTCCGTAAGCCCAGAATCACTGCCTCGATCTGGTCCTCAGGGAAGATCATCTGCACTGGGGCTACCAGGTGCACCCACACACCTGCTGGTTCTCGCTCACTTGTCACAACCTCCCTTGTCTGTCTTGTATACTCATCTGCTTCCCTCTGTCTGTTGTTTAGTGAGGATGAGTCAAAGGTTGGTGCCCGCAGATTAGCACGCATTCTGCAAAAACTGGGCTTTAAGGTGAGGAAACATACCGACGGAACATGCTAGAAGTTGCATTTATTGTTTGAAAGTTAGTGGTTGGATTTGACGTGTGTGTGTGTGTGTGTAGGTGAGGTTTTCTGACTACAAGGTAGTGAACGTGCTGGCGGTGTGCTCCATGCCCTTCTCCATCCGCCTCATCGACTTCACCAAAAATAATCGTCCCATTGCCAGGTAACAAACACACACACACACTCGCTGCCCAGGGGCCGGTTCCATAACAACATTGCAAGTTTACCAAACAAGCCAGGTTTAGTCAGTAAGGATCAACATTGGAAAACAGTCAGTGTACAATGTGGAACAAAAATGCTGACTTAACACATGCTATTGGTGTAATAAGGATGGCCTCTAGTGGTGAGAGCTGGTTATGTCTCAACAGTAGATTTCCTGGCCCAGAAAGTCGATTCTATAGCTCATGGCAACACCTCCCACTTAATAGCAGCGACAACCGTGATTGAGTTTTGATTGAAAGGGCCAGTGGATTGACAGTATGTAGCCACTGTGTGCACGTGTTGAACGTCGCTCGCGTCTGGGTTTTCAGTTACGAGCCAGAGCTCCACCCGGCTGCCACGTACAGGATCAAACACCTGAAGGCCACCGTGCAGGTCTTCTCCACTGGCAGCCTTACAATCACAGGTAACAATACAGACCTGCTGTGTGTCACTAGTGCTGTTGGCCTCGGGCACACCACAACAACCAAAGCGGTGAAACGAATGCCATTATTAGTGTTATTGAGTGTTATTGATGGTAAGCCCTCCAGGAATGTTGTTTTCACGTTCTTCCCGCGCTCAGCAGTGAGTTCCCTCCTCAGGCAAGCCTAAGGCAGCCTTGACAAAACAAGTCTGTTTGGAAACGGACGTGGGGGGAAAAGTTTCTGACCTGTTTTTCTCGTTCCGCTGTCCTTTCCGTTGCTGCTGTAGGACCAAATGTGCAGAGTGTGGCCACAGCGGTGGAGGAGATCTACCCACTGCTGTTTGAGTGTCAGAAGCCCCTCCGGAAATGAGACGAGGACGCGAAAGGGACCAGTGGAGAAGCACTTTTTAATCTGTGGATTTGTGCGATTTTTGTTGTTTTATTCGGTCCACCCAGAAACGGCGACGAGTCTGTGACCTCCCAGTTGGCTGGATTTGACCTGGAAACTCTTCCCCTTAAATTCACCCCGTCACAAAGCTTGTGTAGCATCTGTCTTGACATCGTGGGGTGTGTGACACTTGGTCTTTTACACTTTCACCCCTGATCTCTGCTATAGTCTCAGATGTCTGCACTGACCGCGCCCTAGAGACAGCTGCATCGACTTTTGATTGAAACTCGTTGGGCAAGTCTCTAACCGAAATCTCATTGAGGGATATTTCCGATTTTCTTAATGTCACAGGTTTTTCATTTTTATGCATGCCATGATAAATGGACAGGCCACCAGTCTTACATTTTGAGCGCGAATCTAGGTAAACCATCAGAGAGACGCCACCCGTATTTCAGCCCCATTTTCTTTTAAATGTCCGTTTTTGCCATGCTGAATATTGCCATGCCTTGGTTTTAACCTTGTATTCTTGTCCCGTCCCTGTTTGAACTGAGGCCGAAGACGCTGCTAACCGTCCAGTGAGGTGTTCCGAAAAGCATGATCGTTTGTCGGGAGTGTTAACGAATCGGTTCTCTTACTTTGTCTTCATTTGTACTCGTATGGCTGAAGAAGAACTTGTGTAACGTTAAGGCGAGGAACAGCCACGGGAAGAAAAAAAACAATTACGATTTGATGACGCAAATGGTTTGAGCTGTTGAGGCAGTCCCACCCATCGGTGTGTGGATAGCAGCTACTCTCACCTTCACGTGTAGGCGTGAGGACCCCGCCTGGCGTCAACCTGGTTCTTATCAATGCGGGGGGAAACCCCCAGTAAAAGCCTGTCACACTTGAACGACCCTGTTCAACTGAGGAAGTGTGACGCTTCTGTTTGTGTCGAATGTTCAAACTTTTGTATTTTATAATGAAAACAGAAATCGAAATAAACGAGGCTGTCGTAGACGTGCTTAATCTTGTGTTCTTTGGTCACGGGAGAAAGTCAGTTCACGCATGTACAGTTTATTGCTTCATATTGTGTGCATGTGCCAGTCGTAGCTGTAGGGTCACAAGTGTTGTCAGGTCAGTGAAGTGAGGACATCAAACCTGGGGCTGTCCGCACGCTAGAATCACACTCCATGTTAGGTGACAAGTTTGGTGACAATGTTAATATCTCAGACCCACATCACATTTAGTCATTGAGCAGACGCTCTTATCCAGAGCATCACTGATTGCCACATTGAAAAGTACCACTTACCAACTGAACTTAGTTCCCACTTTGCCACAAGCCCCAAGTAGATCTGCCCATGTAGAAGAAACATTACAGTGTATGTTCACTGTGTACCATCTTGCTTACCCTTATCCAGCCCAGTGAAATGAACACAATTATATGAGGTTTTAAAGTGTGGTTGATTAATGATTGTCAGTCAGGTACAAAGCCCCTCCAGACAGTGAGATTTACTAAGAGGATCAGTTACAATTCCTTGATGTGTCGGCATTCCCTGGATTAACCACTAAAGACCACCACTGCCATCCATCATCTGATGTACACTGTCATGGAGTCTATTGGTTCAGCAGTTTGATTCGTCTAAAGGAGGGGTCAGAGGTCACTTTCGGTCATTCTGGAAATGAACTCATCCCTGAAGTGGAGAGGTGGACATTGTGCCTGTGAGATGTGGTTATGTATGGAGAGGAGGAGACCAAGTGATTTAAAGGACACAAATTCTCCAATTATAGGAAGGAAGCCCTCCACATCACAGTAGATTGATATATATACAGTTAGGTCCATAAATATTTGGACATTGACACAATTTTCATCATTTTGGCTCTGTATACCACCACAATGGATTTGAAACACATTTTATATGTGGCCCCCCCCTTTTTAAGGGACCAAAAATAATTGGACAAACTAACATAATCATAAATCTAATTGTCACTTTTAATACTTGGTTGCAAATCCTTTGCAGTCAATGACAGCCTGAAGTCTGGAACCCATAGACATCACCAGACGCTGGGTTTCGTCCCTGGTGATGCTCTGCCAGGCCTCTACTGCAACTGTCTTCAGTTCCTGCTTGTTCTTGGGGCATTTTCCCTTCAGTTTTGTCTTTAGCAAGTGAAATGCATGCTCAATTGGATTTAGGTCAGGTGATTGACTTGGCCATTGCAGAACATTCCACTTCTTTGCCTTAAAAAACTCTTTGGTTGCTTTCGCAGTATGCTTCGGGTCATTGTCCATCTGCACTGTGAAGCGCCGTCCTATGAGTTCTGAAGCATTTGGCTGAATCTGAGCAGATAATATTGCCAGAAACACTTCAGAATTCATCCTACTGCTTTTGTCAGCAGTCACATCATCGATAAATACAAGGGAACCAGTTCCATTGGCAGCCATACATGCCCACGCCATAACACTACCTCCACCATGCTTCACTGATGAGGTGGTATGCTTTGGATCATGAGCAGTTCCTTCCCTTCTCCATACTCTTCTCTTCCCATCATTCTGGTACAAGTTGATCTTGGTCTCATCTGTCCATAGGATGTTGTTCCAGAACTGTACAGGCTCTTTTAGATGTTTTTTGGCAAACTAATCTGGTCTTCCTGTTTTTGAGACTCACCAATGGTTTACATCTTGTGGTGAACCCTCTGTATTTACTCTGGTGAAGTCTTCTCTTAATTTTTGACTTTGACACAGATACGCCTACCACCTGGAGAGTGTTCTTGATCTGGCCAACTGTTGTGAAGGGGTTTTTCTTCACCAGGGAAAGAATTATTCTGTCATCCACCACAGTTGTTTTCCGTGGTCTTCCGGGTCTTTTGGTGTTGCTGAGCTCACCAGTGCGTTCTTTCTTTTTAAGAATGTACCAAACAGTTGATTTGGCCACACCTAATGTTTTTGCTATCTCTCTGATAGGTTTGTTTTGATTTTTCAGCCTAACGATGGCTTGCTTCACTGATGGTGACAGCTCTTTGGACTTCATATTGAGAGTTGACAGCAACAGATTCCAAACACAAATACCATACTTGAAATGAACTCTAGACCTTTTATCTGCTCCTTGTCAATGAAATAACGAACTCCCATGAGGGAATAACATACACCTGGCCATGGAACAGCTGAGCAGCCAATTGTCCAATTACTTTTGGTCCCTTAAAAAGGGGGGGGGCACATATAAAATGTATTGTAATTCCTACACCGTTCACCTGATTTGGATGTAAATACCCTGAAATTAAAGCTGAAAGTCTGCACTTAAAGCACATCTTGATTGTTTAATTTCAAATCAATTGTGGTGGTATACAGAGCCAAAATGATGAAAATTGTGTCAATGTCCAAATATTTATGGACCTAACTGTATATTCCTGGTTTTGCTGAACTACCTTGTTTCTTCTGTTTTGTTTGTTCCCTTTCATTCACAAACGTCTCTCCATCTGTTTACCCCTCCCTTCGTTCTGTTCATCTGGGTCTTGTGCATAGAAGAAGGCAGTGTGTGGTCCAAGGGATAGGTCGGGTCGAATGTTAAAAGTCAAGGATCGGCTGACAGTCATGGCCTTCTAGGTTTGGCCCCGGCGGCAGAAAGTCCCTTTCAGCGGCTTTCTGGGAAGAGAGCACAAAGGAACGTTACAAGGAATTCTGCCCCCAAAATTCCAACCTACACTTAGCGAAGGTGGCTAAAAACATCTGTTTATTTTCATGCCGAGTACCTGACTGCCGACATGCTAAAATGCAGACATGTTAGTTTAGCTCATCTGGTTTTGTTTGTGTTGCCCACGAATATCCTCGTTAGCATTTCCATGACATAGGTAAGCACCAGAATTTGAGTTGGTGCTCTGAGTTGTGGGTGTGTGTTTATTTAAGTAAGTAACGTGTCGGGGTTATTTGGTTAGAAGGAGGAGGTGGAACGTACTTCATGGCCAGCTCTTTAGAGATCTGCTCCAGCGTGCGTCCCTTGGTCTCCGGGACGAAGAGGATGACGAAGATCAGGAGGACGAAGCTCATGATGGCGTAGAGGAACATCACGTTGGGGACACCAATCGTCTCTGGAGGAGAAGGGAGGATTCTAAACGTCTTAACACCTGCCCTCAAAATCCCCCACGTATAAGTGTTCATAATGAATGGTTTCTATGAAACACAGTTAGATACAATTTTTTTTATTGATTTTTTTATCATACAATTTAAAATCCTACAATACAAAGACACACACACATTTGTTTTCCTTATGACAGCAGTCCTCCTTTTAGGCACCGTCAAAACGGTCAAAGTGGTGTAATTGGAGGAGGACACGGCTACGGCAGTGCATTTCCCGTCCACGGATGGGTGACAATCCTTGTTTTGTTCCGTCTCTGCCATTCCCCTCCCACACAAACGAGGCCCGTTACCTGTGATGCTGAGGAAGGTCATGGAGATGAGCAGGTTGGTGGCCCAGTTCACAGCCGACACCACAGACACAGCCTTGCCTCGCACTCCAGTGGGGAAGATCTCACTCAGGACCACGTACACCACTAGGAACACACAGCCCCCGTTGAGTAAGCCCTCAACATTAACAGCTCAGCACACGTGTCGGGGTCTGCAGCAAGGATGTGATGTTCCAGATATGGCTTGCTCGTCTTGTTTTGTGTGTGTGTGCGCGCGCGCGTGTATGCGCATACTTACTCGGTCCGAGACTGAATGAGAAAGCTGCCACATACACCAGTAGGCTGATCAGAGACACCCACTTTAGAGAGGGTGACATGTCCACAGAACTCCTCTCAGAGCTACTGCTATTCCACTGGCTCTCTCTGGGGGACGGAGTGGTCATAGGAAAATAGTCCAACCCCGGAGAAGTATGGTTTGAGTCCCACCCCTTGTTGGTAATATTCAGTCCAGAGGGGCTCTGACATAGGCTGGTGAGATGGGTGTGGCTGTGCAGGGTCAGCACCCCCAGTGTGATCAGCGACAACGCCATGAAGACGGCACCCACACACAAGAAGATCTTGGGTCCCAAACGATCCACCAATAGGACGGCTGGAATGGTGCCAGCCACTTTGACCACACCGAACCCTATGGACGCGAAGGTCGCCGCGTCGTCGCTGTGGAAACCCACGCTGCGGAGGAGGGGCGAGGCATAGGACAGGATGTTGGGCTGCCCCGTCGTCTGTTGTAGAAACACCAAGGCGACCCCCGTTAGCAACCGCGAGCGCAGGTTAGCCTTGGTGCTAAAGAGCTCGAGGAACCCGTGCTCCGATTCCTCCTTAAGCCCCGCCTGGATGTCCCTGAGCTCCGCCTCCATCTCCTCCATGGCCCCACACCTCAGTCTAGTCAGCACTGCCCTGGCCGCCTTGCAGTCTCCCCGAGCGACCAGGAAGCGCGGGCTGGGCGGGAGGAGCAGCAGCGAGGCGCCCTGCAGGAGGGCGGCGGGCAGGACCAGGCCGAAGGTGAACCTCCAGCCCTGAGGCAGCGACGAGAAGCCGTAGCTGCACCCGAAGCCCAGCAGCACGCCCAGCACCACCATCAACTCGTACAGCGTCACCAGCAGGCCCCGCCTCTCCTGCGGCGCGATCTCCGCGATGTACAGGCACGCGGCCGTGCCCGACAGCGCCGTCCCCATGCCCACCACCGCCCGGCCCAGGGCCAGGACGCCGAGCGACGTGGTGGCTAGCAGCGCCACCGTCCCGCCCACCACCAGGCCGGCTGACAGGAGCATGGAGCGGCGGCGGCCGTAGCGGTCCAGGAAGAAGCCCCCGACCAGGGACATGAGCAGGGCCCCCAGCAGCAGGGAGCTGACCAGCAGCTCCTGCTCCAGGCAGGTGAGGGCCAGCAGGCTGCGCAGCTGCAGGAGAGCACCGGAGGTGAGGCCCATCTCATAGCCCAGCATGAGGCCACTGAGGGAGGCCGCTGCCGCCGCCAGCACCACCAGCCAGCTGCAGCCTGGGGGGGGGAGAGATTCAGGTTCACAGTGGGGGATGGAGAAAACCCATTGTGCTTTTTATTATATGTTGTATTCATGCGTAATGATAATATTATATATAAATAATAAACATAATGAACACTTATTTTACACTGTAAGGCTTTAATGCTGTCTGGTTTACCCAGTCCCAATATACTACTGTATAGAGGGTTTATTATGTTAAATGTTGCAATGTATATATTTTTTTTTAAATCAATGTCAGTCAGGAGAGCGTAATATTCAAATGACTAAATGAAAATGGAACAGGTTTGCTTCTTCTGCTTTATTTTCTTGGTTGTTCCATGGTGGGGGGGGAACACCATTCTGGGTGAGGCTGTAGCCCAACCAAGCCATACCCTGCCAACATCCATGGTTGCACAAATTGATATCAGTTATTGTTGGTTGGGAAGCACGTATACTAGGTAGTCTGTAACTGTGTGTGCGTGGGTGAGAGACAGATATACTGTTCTTGCCTACCTGGCATTACTGATTTTGCTATCTCTAGCTCACCAATACATTACTATGTTATGACCCTGAAACCTTGTCAGATCAAACACACACACACACACTTTACTAACTCCAAGCCAGGAGATTACCACGACTGCATCCATTTGAATATTTGATATACTTATGCAACATATAGCCACTTGACTTGTTGCATGAAGGTCAAGATGAACCAGCATAATGGTTAATATGTCTGAAACTTATTTCCATTACTGATGATTAACGCTGTGACAGTGTTTTGAATGGCACTCAATATGGTTTTGTTTTCGCAAATGGCTAAGCAGCCATGAAGTCCACTGCGATAGTTCTTGGAAGAGAGCGGTGCTGATGAAGGTTCATGTGTGACCACGCTGAAGAGGCTATATTAACTCCACAGGGTGAATAGCCTACTTCCCCCTGCTCCCTCTCAGCATTTGGGAGGGGTTTCAGGGGAGGGTTACGCTCATCGGTCAAGCCTGTTAAGAGTTCCTGTTCATTTCCATCTCGAGGGGCGGAACTTCCTGGCGCTTGTGTACACTTCCTCACCTTCTATTGGTTCCTGGCTGGCTTGATCCTCTGCTCGTATTTATGTTAATCATGGTTTATTGTTGACACTAGGTCACCAGAGATGTTTGCTGACTGAAGTGCAGAAGGTTAACTTTTAATGGTCAATCAATACTTGGTCTTGTAGACGCTGGGGTTAAAGAAAAGCGAGTCTTTAACTGGGACTGTGGCTCTCTACCTGCACTGCTGGGTGGAGCTTCCCTCTGGGGCTGGTCAGCAGGGGTCCCACGCGAGGATGAGTTGACCTGGTGGTCGAGGGTCATGCTGTGGGTCTCCGTAGGGTGATCCATCGCCTTGCACCAGTGAGTGACTGTAGGGGAGAAGGAGGGAGATAGTTTCAGGTCGAAAGAGAGAGATAAACCACTAACAAAGTCACATCAGTAAGAACGCAAGAACAACAGGTAAAACAGGCGTTCCTATGCAAACTATTGAAGCCTCATTACTAATAAAATGTAGAACAACAATGCAGGACAAATATAGACAACCGCTGTGCTCAACCGCGCTGCAGTTCACGACAGACGGCCGCAACAATAAGCATCAGCAGACTTTCCAAAAGTCCACCAAGGTCATTCCTAGTCTGCAGTCTGATGCATGCACCCTTTCAACTGACCAAAATAGGAAAGCGAGAACAACGAAAATGTGGGGAGAAGCTCCTTTGACTTTTTGACAAAACGCCTCTCTAGTAGACTAATGATTTTCATATGTTAAGTTAACCATAAAGTCATGACATTAAATATGAGTTCGTTGTACAGGCTACCCATTGATGACATTCCAAGTTGTTTTAAGTCAGAGCGGAATAAAGAAAACAGCCTAGGACCAGGATTGGGAAACCCTGGCCTATGGGAACAGTGTAATTCACATGACAGCTGTACGTAGACCTATATTTAGCCATTTAAATTATTTACCTGAATAGCTTCGAATCTTTTTATAGTTATCTTGCTCCGTCCATTCGCTCTTCTTCTCAATAACATTAGAGTTCTTGATATCAAAACTTGCAACACTCTCGTGTTAGCCCACGTTCCTTGTTTTTGCTCAGCAGTACTTGGTAAACTCCACCCATTTGAATAAAACACGCCAATAGAAAGCGTTCCCCGTGTGCAGTTGAACATACAGGGGTGTCATCAAGCCGAAGCCGTTTGGAAGGTGTTTTGATATTTCTGACTCTGCAAACAGTTAGTCCATTGGACTTTGTTCCTATTTCCTTACACAATTCATTACATTTCATGACATATAATCATTCACAATCGACTAGAGACTGATAGAGAAAAGGATGAACAGGGTGGTTTGAAAAACGTTGTGCTTTTTCAGTTTTCATTTGGGACAGCCCGGCTTCACATCATAGCGTTTTGCTGAACAGTCACTTCCTGCGGACTCGGCCCGATGCCTTCCCTTATTCTGTTGGTTCACATTGTCACATTACTATGACAACACAGATAAGGGTTCTATTCCCACGCTAATTTAGCCTCGATTGGTTTCTTGGACTGCGCATTTTGACCAGTTAGTGCGGTGTGATTTCATGTAATACGATACAGACTTTGTAGAGGCTTCCTGGAATCAAAAGGACAGGTGTGTACAGAAGGTGTCTGTGTGGTAGTCCTGAGGGCGTTGTCTGTTACATAACAAACCCAGTGAAACACTGCCCTTGTGAACTCTACATGACTGATTGAGATGAACTCCTAATAAACAGAATGACAATCATCGTTTCATATTTTCTGACTTTTTTGTTTGCATTTCCATGTAATAAGGTCAGTCAGTCACGTGAATCATCGATTCTTCATGACTGGCGTGGCTCGGGCAGAAGTCTGTCAGTGTGTCACGACAATGCAAAACTCTTGACAACTAAATGTGAACACAGTGGCCTGCTCGACATGTCAACTAACACAATAAGTTAGCATCTCACTACCAATTGGAACATTTCATGATAACCCCTCTCGTCAAACATTGCATCACTAGCCAACTTGTTAGGTTAACATGTGTTTTCTCAATATATGTTGTTGACACACACTGAAAAGTATTATTTACACTGTGTTAGTTGCTGTCATCGTCTTTGACAAATACAGTATGAACTCTTTCCAAATTAATTTGACTTTGGGTTCCAAAAGTTGGTGCACGCTACTTTTTGAAAGTCGTGTGCTTTCATTTTATTGATCGATGGCAATCGACGAGAGGCTGACACAAACATTTCTAAAGTTGAGGGTCAGGACGAAAACATTTGGGGTTTGAGCTGTCATGGGCACACTTCAGGGAACTCTCAGATGTCTCCGGAAGCCGCTCCAGGACGGTCTTGGTTGTGTTGTGAGGCCAGCCTGCGCCCCAGTCTGAGCTCATGAGATCTCTGAAGCCCTTCTGATCAAGACTCTCTCTGTACTTTGCTCCTTTCTATCATTCCCTCAGCCCTGATTTGTCTCCCAGTGTGCAGCTGACAAGGCATCCCACCCCACAGCTTGATGCAGCCACCTCTGGTCTTCACCATGGAGATGGTGTTGGCTAGGTGACAAGAGGTATCGGGTTTCCTCCACACATGACACTTGGCATTTAGCCAAAGGAGTTCAATCTTCATTTCATCAGACCAGAGAATCTATTGTCTTATTCTGGATCTTGTCACCACTGGATTCTTGGTCACCATCTCTTACATTTACATTAGCATTTACTCTCACCAAAGGTCTTCTCACCTGATTGTTCAGTTTGGGTAGACAGAACAAGGACAAGGTGAATGGGTGCTTTCCAAATGCAATGGATCATACAGTGTATGGCCGACACCATACTACCCTGAAGTTACAGTAGTTGAACATAGAGGGCCCTCTTATCAAAATAACAAAACAACTCACATGGAGCAATGGTGCTCTCTGCTGGTCAGTACATGTCTCACGCGCCAAAATGAAAACATTTATTTAGCAGTTGATTGGGGTCAAGGGGTAGCCTATAGGATGATAGAGTATAATCAACCTAGCTGCCCATCAGGAAGGGAGGTTTTATAACTGAGTTTGGCAGTGAGAGCACGGGTGAACTCATGCATTAATCTTGTTTATTTTCTAAATAAGATTTAGTGTGGACTGTTCCAAGTTGCCTGGCCAGTGTGCCCACAGAGCTCTTTGGCCCACCCAACATGGCTTCTGCCGTGACACACCTGTTTTTTCTAATTCCAAGTGTAAACATCTTCTCACATTACCACTTATTCACCAGCTGGGGGCAATGATGCACCAGGACCTTAACATGGTACATTCCGGCATAACCTGCTGCACACTGTATTAGAGAGGAAGAAGAGTACAGTTAGGATCAATACTTATGTCCTGCCAACAGAACACCAATGGAAACTATCTGGATGATGACACCAGAGTAGACATTCAATCGACAGAATGATATGCTTTAGAACAAATCCAGAATAATCAATGATGCAGAAACAACTCCCCTTGTTCAGGCAGATCTCATGTTCCGATTCATAGCATTTAAAGAAGCGTACAGTGTAGCAAGATCCCACTGTGGCTTCATGGTGGTTATCGCTTCAGCGTGTGGAATAGACACACGCATGCAAAAGCACGCACACATATATGACAATACATAGAAACACAAACATGTATGAACTCCAAACCATCCATTTTTTCTTCTCAGCTGTGTTAGTGGATTGTTTTGGTGCAGTGCTCACGTTAACACCTGTGACCCAGATTTACATTTAGTCATTTAGCAGACGCTCTTATCCAGAGCGACTTACAGTAAGTACAGGGACATTCCCCCGAGGCAAGTAGGGTGAAGTGCCTTGCCCAAGGACACAACGTCAGTTGGCATGACCGGGAATCGAACTGGCAACCTTCGGATTACTAGCCCGCTTCCCTCACCGCTCAGCCACCTGACTCGATGAACCGGGGAGATTTGGGGGTTATATCTTCCACCATCCTGAACTGTTTCTTTGAATCAGTTTGTAATGGCATTGGAGTAAATGATCACGTTGCCTAACAAGCATCTGATATTCGTCGATGACGACAATCGTTCAGACAACCTCCCTTCGTGTTAATCCCACAAGAAGTGATAAGGTTGACGCAAAGTTGGATGATTGATCACTTCTGCCTGTCGACAGCCGAGGTCAGCTGTCAGGTTATGACACACACACAGACACACACACAGTCAGACGTCACAGGCATTATTGTGTAAGGGTACTGACGCACAGGGGGAGGGGGTGAAGTCCAGTCTAGTGCTGTGGGATGTTCTAGACTGGTCCCTGTCTGCTGGCCGGGTGTGCGTCTCCGTGACAACACTTTAACCTCCTTCCATTCTCTCACGTCTCGTCTTTCGCTCGGACACTTTCACGTGGTCAAGAGCAGTTGTTGTTTAAACCCAGAAGAGGACAAGCCTGACGAGTTACTGGGGAGGGAACACTGACTAACTGGTTCTTAAGATCATAGTATTGAGTCTCAGTACAATTTGGAATCAGCCTGGGATTGAAGCCGGAATGTACTACTGTGAATTGAAAATATGAATGGACAGTTGGGTTGTGCTTTCACATCAATTTCAAAACCATTCTTGAAACTGTACTCGAGTCTCTGTGATTTTTATCGTTCCTTGATAGACTGTGCTCTAAGATCAAGAACAACGGTTCATGCGCATGCCATCACTAACATCTTTAGATGTTTTTTTGATAATAAAGGACAAAGCAAAATTCCACACTGGGTTAAAATAACATTAAACTTTGTTTTTATTGCAAACCAAACATGGTCACGTAAATCTGATTTTACAATTTACAGTACATTTAACATGAATAGTTACATATATATATATATATATTTAAACATCTCTTTAGTCTTGTATTCCGTATACATTAAAACTAGTACAGACTCCAAATATACAAATAAACTTAAATAGCGTTAATCTGCATTTACACAGCAATATTAAAATGGAATGTTCCGTTCAGACATGTCGGAATGTCCCAGATGCGGGGCATGATGTCATCGAGAGGAGACAGGAAGATGTGAGGGGGACTCGGTTGGCACCAGGAAATTGGGACAGTTTTTGATACATATTTGTTCTGCCCTGTCTCTTCTTTCAGTCAGGGTGTATCCACAAACCATTAGCAGCAGTGCTTCCTACAGCGTTTCCAGAATCCCTCCCAATGCAAACAAATGAAACTAGATTTCGTGTTCAGCACGGTGTGTCCCATACGTGGTCACATAGACAGACTCAGGGCTACTAAAACCATCAATCTGTGGTCGAGTGAACCGTGATTTTTTTGCGCAACTACATGATGTTGCGGTCATACACAAACGTCAGTCGTGGACAGTAAAATGAAGGCACCTTTTCAGCATTAACCCCCCCCCCTCCCTCCACCCCCTCCACTCCCCACCTGCCCCGTAACATTCAGCTTGACAATGTCTCCGCCCATTTACAAAACAAAAAGGACAGAAACGAGTGATAAGAAACCGACACCCAATGAACCGTCAACTGGTTAGCTGCACCACCAAGCTCTCTTCACGCCTAAACGGGTCCCTTCACCAGAACCCAGGGAGGGGGATGAGGAGACGTGTGCAACGATGAAGGTGGAAGACCTCCCTGGGGCAGGGGAGGCAGGGCGAGGGGGAAGGAGGGAGGGCGGGGTGCCCTGGAGCAGTCGGGTCCTTGAGGTGTGTGGGTCTCTTCAGCTGCCTGAGCCATGTGCAAACAACGCCCTTGTCTGGAACCTGGAAAGAGGGACGGGTGTGTGTGTGTGTGTGTGTGTGTGTGTGGGGGGGGGGGGGGTCAATGGAGGAAGGTTTGAGGACCTTGTGCGTTGTCAAATCAGTTGGTGTCATCGAAGGAAGGGAGACTGGGAGGGTTCACCTCACATCTAATCCCACAAATCCCGCCCCTTGGATCATGTGACATACGGGCCCAGTAGCATGTAGCCTGTCCTCTTCCAGCTGGGAGGATCGCATCTCTGATGGGGTATCTACAGCCACGAGATCCTAGCAGACACCGGTGGGTTTGGGGGTGGGGGGGGGATGCAGGGTTCACATGTGTCCGTCATCGCGGCCGGTGGAGGTGGTGGAGGGGGGTGTTGATGCAGGTCCATGCTCATCTCACCCCCTGCAGAAGTCCTGCCACGGGGGGCTACTAGTCAGGCTCTGCCTGGGCGTGTGTCGGAGCTCCTATAGGTAGGAATCCATCGAGGGGGCGTAGGAGAAGCCCAGGAAGGCCTCGGCGGCCTCCTTGATGCTGGCCGTGATGAGGGTGCTGTCGGGGGAACAGCCGATGGAGCTGGGCACCGGCTCGTCCGTGAACTCGGGGTCAAAGTGCCGAAGATCGTTAGGACCCGTCTAGAAGCAGAGAACGATAGGTCAGGTTAGGGAGTTGCACACGTCAACGCGCGTCGGTCGAATGACGAACGGTCAGACAAGAATTTGTACCGTGACTGACTGGTGTGTGAGCGTGGTTAGGAAGTGGAACGTACCACGTTGGGGTTGAAAGGAGGGGTGAGCTTCTTGGCGGTGAGGTCGTCCCAGTTGATGGGGGAGAAGAACATGTGGACCTTGATCTCTGCCTGAACGCAAGGAATAAGAAAAAGGTCGGATGAGTATACACACGCGAGGCGATCGAAACCGTGCTCCGGACCGACGTAAACACACACGCATACACTTACAAAGTCGTCGGAGCAGCCCAGCCTCTTGGTGCGATCCTTCTGCAGCAGGCCCTCCAGGAGGTGTCTCGCAGCGTTGGAGATGTTGGGCTTGAGCTGCAGGGGCTTGTTCAGGATGTTGTCGTACATCTCCGCCGTGTTACGACTGTAGAACGGAGGCTGCGGGCCGGGGGAAGGGGAGAGGGGAGAGGGAGGGCAAACAAAAAACGGGTTAATGAACAACTCCCGAACGTCTGGGAAATGAAACATTATCCAACCTACGTCAAACACGTTTAACCTGTGCCCCGTCAACAAGACTCGGTGACTGTCCCGTGTTACTTGGACGAACAGAGGGTGTGAGAGAGGGGGGGGGGGGTCCTCACCAGGCCGTAGAGCATCTCGTAGAGCACGGCTCCTAAACACCACCAGTCCACGGTGCGATCGTACGGCTCCTTGTGGAGCACCTCTGGAGCCAGGTACTGGAGACGGAGAGAGATAGATAGAGAAGGAGAGAAAGAAGGAGAGAGAGATGGAGAGATAGAGAAAAAAAAGTTAGAAAAGCTCAGCGGTTTCAGTTTATCCGTATCTTCTAGAAAATCTCGGAAGGGAGAGTGTTGTTGATTTGACCCTGATCCCTTACCTCTGGCGTGCCGCAGAACGTGGACGTGGTACCGTTGGGTTCTATGTTCTCCTTGCACAGGCCGAAGTCGGTGAGGATGATGTGTCCCTGGGAGTCCAGCAGGATGTTCTCGGGCTTCAGGTCGCGGTACACGATGTTGAGGGAGTGGAGGTAGCCCAGCGCGCTGGCGATCTCCGCAGCGTAGAACCGGGCCCGGGGTTCCAGGAAGCAGCGTTCTCTCTGCAGGTGGTAGAACAACTGGAGGAGAAATGGAGAGAAGGAGAGGGGGGGGGAGGAAGAGAGAGGTTCATTAGGATGTGAAGATCACTGTGAAACGTTTCGAAACGAATCGACGAGAAAGAAAGAAAGAAAGAGACGTGAGTAGGACGAATAAAGACCAAAGAGAGAGAGCTGTAGACAGAACAGAGACAAAGATGTCAAAGGTCAGGGAGCTAATCCAAAAGGAAGAGTAGAGAGAGAAAGAGATTAGGCCGAGGAAACGGGGGCCGTTTCCTGACCAGCACCATATTCTATGAGCCCTGTCTTTACTCGTCCAACAATCACAGGATATACGGTCAATTATACACACACACTGTCTATATAATACTGCTAATTCTGGACCCTCTCTCCCTCTCTTTCTCCACCCAATGATTTCCTGAGAGGTGTTTCCTTCTAAAGACAGAATCAAGGAGGGACGGCTTTTATTCTGCTGCTCTCGCATGACAGGATATCCCTTCCCTCTCTCCCTCTCTTTCTTACAAACTCCTTTTCCAGCTTTCCCCTCGTCCCTTTCTCTCTCATCCTGGCGCCAGCTGTCTCTCCTCTCTCTGTCGGTCCTCGTTAACTGCAGGTGTCTACCCCCTTGTTCTGCTTTCTCTCTCTCTCCCTCCCTCTGCCGGTTACGCTTTCTTCTGCTCAGCCCTTTCTTCTCCATTTGGCCCCAGAACTTTCTCTCTTCCGGGATCTATCTATCTCTTTCTCTCTCCTTCTCCGTTGCATTAATCCCTCCCCTTATCTGACTCCACCCACCCACCCAGAAGTTTCCATAAGATCCTCACCTCTCCTCCGTTGATGTAGTCCAGTACGAAGTAGAGTTTATCCGCCGTCTGGAAGGAATAGTGCAGGCCCACCAGGAACGGGTGTTTCACATTCTTCAGCAGGACATTCCTCTCTGACATAATGTGTTTCTCCTGGGGGTCAAAGAGGAAAGGCTACAGGGTTAGGGCTATGGGTCACTGAGGGTTAGGTCAATACGCAAGGGAGAAAACGAGTGGCTTCGACTTGTGGAGGAGCAGAGTTTGTGTGTGTGTGTGTGCCTAAGCTCTCACACACACCTCTTTCTTCTTGAGGATGGCTTTCTTCTGTAGAACCTTCACGGCGAAGAACTGGTCGTCGGTGCGGTGGCGTGCCAGCAGCACCTTGCCGAAGCTGCCCTTGCCCAGAACCTTCAGGAAGTGGAAGTCGCTGGGCTTGGCGGTGGGGTTGGAGGACGGACCCAGGTTGATCTGCTGGGATGGGCTGGGCTGGAGCAGAGAGAGAGGGGGGGGCCAGTCACTCTCTGAACCACACAGACTGACATCCTACAGTCTGAGGACATGAGGCACGTAGTCTAAACACATGCGCACGCCGTAGCCTATACAAACAGACGGCGCTAACTGTCAACGGTACACAGAGGAGACGGAAAACAATAACGTTCTCTTTTTCCCCCGTGAAACACATGAGAACGTTTAGCCGGGCGACATCATGCTGCTACAACAATACACGGCCGCGCGCACATGTAAACAGAGTGGTGTAAATGATCCGGAGTATAAACACACAGCATGGGACTGTGGAGCCGGCACTCCAACACACAGGCAGACAACACACACTTACAGGAGGAGAGGGGTTTGCATTCATCAACTCGGCATCCTGAGGGGGGGTCAAGTTCAGGATGGACTGGACCTCAGGGCTGGGGGGGGGGAGAAGATGAACACATAAATATCATATTCTGAAGTAAATACCATACAAGTACATCATGGCAATACAATGCTGACTCGCTTAGAAACTACAACCCATGCGATTGTTTAGCATTTGAGTTTCACCGTAGTTAACTAGTTTGACAAAACAATTGTCTTTGCCAACTCCTAAAGGCAAAATCAACAGCGGTTGTGGTGTGGTTTCCCAGAAAAGGGGGATTAAAGAACATTTGTTTTGACTCACTGCTTGCAGGCGTAAGAGTTTGAGGCAAGCCGCTGGATGAAGTCGTTCAGGCCCATTCTTCTTTGTTTCATAAACGCTGAAAAAGACAAGAAACAAATGGGTCAAATGGTGGACAATGTACAAAATACATGACCTTTCTGACCACCTCTGATGGGTAGTTGATGATGGTATTTGACGTACCAGTGAGATTTGCCACTAGCCCTCTTGTTTTAGAGTAAGTGAGAACAGGAGCCTCAGTTTCCGTTTTGATAGTCATAGTTAAAGTTGAATATTCCGTGTGTTACAAGGCCTAATACCACCCCCGGTGGCTCTTCGAAGTTAAACTAAACCTGCTTCTTTTTTGTCTGCCTTTATATGCGGCCAGGAGGGAGGGTGAGAGGGAGGAGACCAGCTGTGCTCGCTATCCTCCGGGGCGTGTCGTGGGAGAGAGGGGGGGGGGGGTTGAACTCCACCGCGGGGGCGTGTTCGAAAGCAAACAGACACTCTGCGCTGTACTGACAAGCCTGCTTCTCAGCCAATCAGGAGCTGTTGCGCTCCACTGCCGCACCCCGAGGTCAGCATCATGCGTCAGACCACAGCGCGCAAAGAGGAGAACAAAAATGAGGAAACAGTCCTGCGTACTGTCTGTGCTCTTGCAGACAGTCCTGCGTACTGTCTGTGTTCTTGCATAAAGTTTGTGCAACTTTACAAACAGCATTGCATACCATGTCTCGTACCGCACACTTGGTTGTTCAAAAGGTCTAAAGTCAAGAAATCAATCAATGA
Source organism: Osmerus eperlanus (assembly GCF_963692335.1). NCBI lineage: Eukaryota > Metazoa > Chordata > Actinopteri > Osmeriformes > Osmeridae > Osmerus > Osmerus eperlanus. The sequence continues at coordinate 11,184,742 of NC_085025.1, forward strand.
CATAACGTCTCTAGATCAACGAAACCAACACACATTATTGCCATCTTCAATGTTATCCAGACGTGACATAACAGAATGGACAGTCTTAATGCACGACTATTTTATATACATTTTATATACTATTTTAATACACATGAACGATACTGCGAAAAGTAAGCAGTATGAATTCCCTAGACAGGTACATGGGATAGTCCGACCCGCAAGACACAAGCACTATAGTCTATACGTATCAGAGATAACTTTTTAATCGCCAAGTAGGCCAATATGTCAACTTCATTGTCTGGCTTATTCAAAAATTGGCTGATTGTCAATTAAAACGGCTTCGAGTGACGCATGTTCCCAGATACACAAAAGACAAGGGGGCGCTTGCGCATGGAGTGGGGTGAGGGGGTAAGATGCCAAGAATCCACTGGAAGTGGAAAAGTACAGGCTTGAGCTCTACTACGGGTTTTCAGCTCACGGAGGACCGTTAGACTTGATATGGGCCTTTCTGTTCACATGCACAATTAAGCATTTGAAAACAAACTGATTTGACGATATCTTGGTTAAATGAGCAAATATGTGAAATCCAGTTGAGCATGCACCCACGATTGTGTGTGTACATTTACATAACGAAATTTCATACACCGACCGACTCAAAATTGTCACAGTTATGTAACAACACACCTGGTTCGTTTTATACTGAATAATTCACATTCCCCTTAATACAAGTCGTCTGGGCAAGGTGGAATAAAGTAGACGAGATCGAATATAAATTGAATTCATTCGAGAATACGCAATAAAAGGAAGAATAAGAAATTAAGAAAAAGCTGTTCACGCACCACTGAGAGCATCTATTGGAAAACAATATTCTTCACGTTTCATTTCAGATGGCCTATTACATAACTATAATATTAATGGTAGCATTTACAGTCACAGTTTGTAACACAAAAGCCCCCATATGCTAACACTTTTACTCTACAATACTACACGCCAAGCATACACATCCCTGACCAGCAGGAAACTGATCATATTACTTGATTTGAACACAAACCTTTAAGGTCTTCGGTGGTCCTCATACTATCTGGTATTTCCAACTTCCCTTAATGTGCGAATCCTAACAGGTTGGACAAGTAATTTGACTGAGCAAAGAGTCATATATACTCGCACAAAAACCCTTATCAGCTAACACTGGCATATCCTAGATAACGAATTGTGTCATAACCAGGTCACCGGTTGTCAGGATAAACCCGGGCAACATTGACCGCAATGACTGGAGAAAGTCCATATCCCTAACATGCAAAGTTTTCAAGCCTTGGTGCCAAGGCTTGAAAACTTTGCATGTTAGAATTCCTGACAAGTAGAAAAGGAATGTTGTTTATCAACTATGTTACGTTGACTCAAAGAATATTTGACCTACTTACCAGTCAATGCTGCCGTTTTGTCTTTCATATGGACAATATCTGCAGCCAAAACAGATGAAAGGACTTCGGTGTTTCTAGGCTCACAGCAAGAAGGGATTAAACTGCAAGACTCTGCATTCAAGTTCTTACGATGGTCACACACCGGATATCTTTAGGGCGGAGACTTCCCGCCCCTCTTTTTCTTCTTTAAGAAGTTCTATGAGGAAAGGGTGCCAGACTCACAGGCAAAACGTGAATTAAAGTCCTGGACTGATTTGAGGTATTAATTAATTTCCCCTCGCACGAATAGGCCCTCCGCCACATCCGCCCGACTGTTCATACACTGGCACTACGGGCCCTGAATTAAAAAGTGACTATTATTAGAAACATGTCAAACATGCCACAAATAACATTGTGGTGCAGGTGTGTGTGCGTTTCTCACGCTTTTTCTCAGTTTCTCCCTATCGCACGAAAACAGAAGTGTGCAGTAGCCGTTGCCTTGCACCAATTCGTCTCATGCACTTCGGTACTTGGCTAACTTAATGGAAAATTCGTCAGCGGCAGTCCAAAAGGGCACTTCACCGTGAGAACATGGAGGAAAGAAAGGATGAGAGGGAGAGGAATAGGGGGAGAAGGTGTATGTGAGTGACAGGGGCACTGAGTGAGTGATGGAAAGAGAAAGAAAGCTGGAAAGAGAGACCACGACACAGGAGAGTCTGGCCTCTCTCCTTCCGTTGGAAGTCAGCCCAGATCACCCAGACAATTAAAAATACAAATCTAAAATGGCAGCTTACCTTTCTAGCCTATTACCCAACCAACAGGAAATACATCAGTCTGACTTGTGATCATGTTTAGAGGTAAATGCACCAGCGGAATTATCATATTGCAATGTTCCTCTGCTTTGAGGGTGGCAATAATAGTGGGTCATTATGCCTCAGCTATAATGGTGTGAGCATGTTTGCGTGTATTGTCATGAAAAGGGAGAGAAAACCAGCTTTGCGTATGCTCCTAAAAAGCATGTGTGTTACTCTGTGGTTTATACAGCCTCGTCTTGAACTTTTTCACACAGTCTCTCTCTGCTTCTCCCTTCGCTGAGGTCAGCTCTATTATTAATGCACAAAGCCACCTGATCACACAGTTTGAGATGCCCGAGGACACACACACACACTTCCTCTCTCGCCCTCTCTCCGTTTGCCCCCTTTCTTTCTCATTTGTTTTCTCTCTCTATCTCTCTGTCTGGCAAAGAGCTGCAGGACACACACACACACACACACACACTCACACACAGAGATAAAGTGCACAGCAGCAAGTTATGTGCCACTTCTTTAATTACCTCAAGGTGCCCTAAAAAGCAAGCAAACTTTCCTCGAACTACTACAGCAACTAAACGTAAACTACATGTTGGATTTAACATGAGCACATTCTCCAGAACATCTGAAGTAGACTAAACACAGATTAACACAGAATGAACATTAACCTGTGAGATATTTTAAGGAGCATATTATAGGTACAGTCTATCTCAATAAGCACCAACACTGCATTTTACTGTTAGACCAATGAATCATACAGGCCAAGCTCCTCTTTGTACTGTGATAAAGTAGCAATCCAATTGCCCATTTGATCATCTAGGTGAAACAGTGTTGCGATTGTCATTGAGAAGTTGCATTGTCTACTTGTACATTACAACTAGTAAACCATGAGTATTGAAATATTAGGGTTGAGTGTATCCGTCTATCTACCTGGAAGGTCCGTCTGAAATGGTGTTTACCTGAGAGTGAGGTGGGCATTGCTGGATCCCTTTCCATAGCCATGCTTGACACTCCGTGTGATGGTGTGAAGGAGAGGATAGAGAGGGCAATGGAGAGAGAGAGCGAATAGAGCGATAGAGAGGAGAGAGAGATGGGTATATGGTGTGTTCTCTTCAAGTCAAGCCTTCAGTCCACAGTGCTCCCCATCTCAATGGCAGGAAGCCTCATAAGAGAGTGTGTGTGTGTGTGTGTCAGATGTGGGTGTTACGTAATCGTAAAGTGGCGTGGATGCCAGGGCCCTTTACAAACACACACTTGGGTGCCTCCTTTTGTAAAGCAGAGAGGAAGGAGGTCTACTCCATTCTCAATGGGGAACTGAGAGTGGGGGCCAACACACTGGTGATGAGGAGTAAAATAATCCCTCCCTGTACTGCCCCTTGACACACACACACACACACACACCATCATCATCATCCAGTATGAATGGCAGAGAGCCCCAGCCCCATTTGTTTGCAACAATGTTCAGCCGTCACATGCCAGGTCCAGGCTTGTGTTTGTATTGTGTGTGTGTGTGCCTTAGTATTGTCTGTATGTGTATCTGTATCTTCCTTTTTTCGATGGCCTGCCATGAGCAGGGTGTGTGTGGTTTGTGGTAGAGGGGGGCCGACTGGGTGCCAGAGACAGTATTTACATTTACATTTACATTTAGTCATTTAGCAGACGCTCTTATCCAGAGCGACTTACAGTAAGTACAGGGACATTCTCCCCGAGGCAAGTAGGGTGAAGTGCCTTGCCCAAGGACACAACGTCAGTTGGCATGACCGGGAATCGAACTGGCAACCTTCAGATTACTAGCCCGCTTCCCTAACCGCTCAGCCACCTGACTCACTCATGTGAGTGACAGACACACTAAGGGAACTGGTAATGCATTTTTGGTGTGTTTGTCATTGAGTACAGAGAGAAGAGGTTAGAAGAAACACACACATAGACACACACTGCCTTTCTCAGTAAACACAGGCTATGCAAAGGTGTTTGGAAGGAGCAGCAAGACTTTGTCGACCACCTACAAAAGACGGGACTTGTTGAATATGCCTACTGCTTTTGGCTTCGATAAAGACGTAGTACTCAGGGCAGAGGTGTAGTCCAGGGTATACGCTGGTATACGGCGTATACCTACTTATTTTTCAGTCAGCATTGCGTATACCCACTTCTAAATCCCCCTGATGCGCATCATTCAGTAATATCTGTGAGTCAGATTGCCTATTTTCTTCCTCGGGGATAGTGAAGCCATGACCCACCCTCCTCTGCCTCTAATTGGCTGGTACTCGCTGCTTTCACTGATTAGATTGGTTAACTTTAGGCATGAGGACTGATGAGCCAATCAGAGGCAGAGTAGGGCGGGTCATGCCGAGGAAAATATCGCTAATACCTCAGGTGCCAGTGAAAAAAAAAAGGTGCCGGTGCCACTTGACTACGATAACGGCAGCAGACCAAACAACAGATGAAGAAATGACACAAGCGGCGGTGTGCCACCCCAGTTGATGGAAGACATCATTCTGAGGTAAGTTTTAAGGTGGTTTCCAAATGAATCATTATTTTAAACTACTGGCAAATTGCCAGTGACTGCACATTTAGAGGAGAAGAGATGTTGCCGCCAATAGTTAGTGCGAGTCGGCTAACGTTATGAAGCTAGCTACGTAGATTGGGATAATGTGGGGAAACCGGGGCATTGTTGGTTTTCAGTAAGTGTTTAATCAACCCAGTTCATAAGAATTTCATACCAGACTGATGAAACTGATTATCTCAATGTTTATGAAGCTTGTTTATTATTGTAAAGGTCTAAATTATAACGTTAGCCAAGTTACTAAGCCCTAAATTATAACATTAGCCAAGTTACTTAGCCCTAACTAACCTCTACTTAAAAAAAAAAAAAGGTGAATACTGAGAGTATACCCACTTCTCCAGGGACCACTACACCACTGACTCAGGGGATGCAATTTATTACGCAACAGCACTCTACTCTCTTAAAATGGAGGCGCTTGAGAAACAGGAACACACATCCAGTTTGGTGTTTTCATCTCTAATAGGTATAATGAGGAAATTAGGAAGAGGGTCACAAAACTGTTATTACTAAATGTCATGTACACAGCCGAGCGTATATTTACTAAGATGTTATTTTTAGTTTAGGTGATGATTCACACCTGAATACTTTAAAATCTGTTAAAGCCTGTAATTGCTAACCACGGGTGGGAACATAATGGCCCATGTATGAGAAATGAACAGCAACATTGAGCAGCCACTTACGGTAATTGCATGGACTTCTCTTCAGCCATGGTTGCTACACTTTTAATGTTGGAGTGGCTACTAACAAGCTAAATGTGTGCAACATGTATGCCGTGAATGTAGTCTGTTGTGTTAGTATACAGCAAGTCTTATGAAGAACCATCTTGCACACACACACACAAACACACACACACTCTTTCTCTCACACACACAGTGGAAGTGGAAACAGTGGGGACAGTGGAAAGAGATAAAACATAACAAGCCATTATTAAACGCACACACACACACACAAAGCCAGATGTCCTTTGGTTAGGGCAATGAGGTGTACTTCCTGGCTATATGAAAGGTGTGATAGAAATGTATTTTAGAACATAGATCATCATAGATCCACCCGGAAACCAACCAATCATAATTTATTTCAATAACACGGACCCTGATGTAAATACACATGCAGTGCATGCATGCAAATCCAAAGTACCACTCTGAAGCTGACCAACTCAGTTGTTTTCCCAAGGCCTATAAGCCTACACAATAATAGGTTTGTCAGACTCTTGTGTCGACAGAGTCGCCTTTACGTCCATAACTACTGTTTTGGTGTGTGGTTGGAGCTCTACAGCAAAACAGTACCTAAAGTATCTGAAACACTTGTTATTGTGCTTGGGGAGTTGGTGGGGGAGGGAGGGACGGGGGGGGGGTGCACTCAGCATGTATGAGTCAATGCAGCTCTGAGAGAGGGATGAAGAGAGCTTGCGAAGGAGATGTAGATGGATAGAACGGTCAGACAATGCTTGATGGAGGGGGGGGGGGGGGGAATGTCTGTAAAAAGAGATTGCTTGAGAAGGAGGGTGTATGCACTAGCATGGTGTAAATCTAGAAGGATTGGAGAAAAGAAGTGAGCAAAGCATATTGGTACACTTACTGGTGTCGCTAGGGCAACAGTAGCTGTCTGGATCTGGTTCAGTATGATAGTACAGGTCCATTGCCTAGGAAACAAGAGAAATATGATATAATTACCATTGACCAATCAAGGATGGATTCTAACTAACATTTAGTATAAACACAGTATTTTACATGGAATAATCTTTCACTGAGTGACAAATGTAACCTGTGCCTAAACGAAGAAGCTACAATCTGTCTGTACTGGTGCTGAAAGTGTGACAGTCAGAGTAGTCCAATTTAGTAGTCCAACAATATTCTCATCTCTCGAGAATTTCTTTGGATCCAGCTCAATGGTAATTCAAAAGGATCCAGACAATATGAGGTCACCAAGAAGTTGTGTGTGTGTGTGCGTGTGTGACCAAAGCTCAAAGATGAATGTGGGGAATATAAATTGTGTGACTTTTTTATGACACAGTGACTTGTGTGTAGCTGGACACACACACTCAGACACACAGTGTGACACACACAGTCAGTATTCAGGACCTTAAGCCTGTATACAGATCAATTTAGCTCTTGCTCAGCTCCAATATAAAGCACTCTTCAATACATTGATGCACTGAAGTGGTTGGTCTACCAGAGATCTGGGACAAGCTGATTGGTTCAGGGGCTCTATAATGGGGCTGTCAGTCCAACTCTGCAGTCTAATCAGACTGGCGGAGGTTTTGAGTGGCAAGATTTAGGATTGTCTCCTTCAAAATCAAAACACTGTGTCACGTCAAGGGCAGGAGGATGTCGAGGGATCGTTGGAGGGACAGGTTAGGGAGTGAAGGGCATCCAAACATCCTCTTTTGAGGCTTCATTCGTATGAAGCCTATCTCATGGACATCTTAGTAAGTGCTATAATGATGCCAATTACTGCTAGATACAAGGAGGAGTAGAATCGTATGGAAGGGTGCGTGTGTTTGTGTGTGTGTGTGATCATATTCTAGCACCAAATTGAATTTTCGGAATTTTGGCTCAGGCATGACAGGGTTAAAGAAGTGAAGGTTTTTTTGGAATTTGACTTTTGACCTGAAACATTTCGTCCCCCTAGTTAACACATTCCAACAACTACCCACTGCAGGTAATGGCTCATCCACATGGAAACATACCTTCGCGAAGAACTTAATCTACTAATGTAACGCAACGACTTTGCAATCAATAGAGCACAAGAAAGCACCAGTTTAAATACAATTCGGAATTTACTACTGAATCTTTCAGTAGGTGCTGTTGTTATCAATAAATCCCTTATTATTATTTGAGTAATGTCAATATTCTTCAGAAGTTCCTTCAATGTATGTTTGTGTCATCCAAAAATTCATTATAGCTGTAAATTGTTCCCTCTCTCTCTCTCTCTCTCTCTCTCTCTCTCTCTCTCTCTCTCTCTCTCTCTCTATCTCATCCTCTCTCTCTCTTCCTACAACCCCTTTCTGTATTTCCGTTTTCTGCAGTGCCCACCAGGGCTGTCCGATCCCAACCTATCTTCCTTCTGCTCCTTCCTTCCTCTCTTATTCTCTGACCCACAACAATCTTTCTCTATATTCCTTCTGCAGTCTTTACTGCCTGAGCTAAAGGACCAAACATCTCTGTAGCGTTAGCATTTCTGCACTGACGGCAAAGTAGGACTCGGGTTCATAAATAATTCATGATACATTTTTCTAAAAGTAGAAGATATTGAGTTTGGGGAGCTTGTATTAGCAGCAAGCCAGCCTGTGGAATTATTTGCACAATACACATAAGCTAATCTACATAAAAACTCCTCAAGCTTCTGTCAGCAAGACTAGGTAGGTCTTGCTCTAGAGTCTAGCCTCTGTATGCTTATACATTGGGTTAGTGGTGAGCTGCTAGCCCACCTGTGTGCTCCTCTGTAGTTTTAGTAGCTGTTAGCTGCTAGCCCACCTGTGTGCTCCTCTGCAGTGTTAGTAGCTGTTAGCTGCTAGCCCACCTGTGTGCTTCTCTGTATTGTTAGTAGCTGTTAGCTGCTAGCCCACCTGTGTGCTCCTCTGCAGTGTTAGTAGCTGTTAGCTGCTAGCCCACCTGTGTGCTTCTCTGTATTGTTAGTAGCTGTTAGCTGCTAGCCCACCTGTGTGCTTCTCTGTATTGTTAGTAGCTGTTAGCTGCTAGCCCACCTGTGTACTCCTCTGCAGTGTTAGTAGCTGTTAACTGCTAGCCCACCTGTGTGCTTCTACAGTGTGTACTGTATTGTTAGTAGCTGTTAGCTGCTAGCCCACCTGTGTGCTTCTACAGTGTGTACTGTATTGTTAGTAGCTTTTAGCTGCTAGCCCACCTGTGTGCGCTGGCGGGGTTGCCAGGCCTCCTCCATGGTGTAGCTAATGTAGGGTCCGCTGCACACGCAGCACTCCAGCATAACTGGGCTAGCCAGGAGCGGTGCAGCCCGGATCCCCCAGGACTGACAGCCCTCGATGTGGCCTTCTGACTCCACCCCTTTCTGCTTACCGGTGTCGCCATGGTGACGATTGAGCATCTTCCACTTCCTGACCTGTAGGTGAGAGAAATCAAATGAAACTGTATTAACTTCAAATGTAAAATAATGAGTCATTCAAAAGTCATAGGTCATCGCTGCCCCATTACACAACACCAGGTACCTAGATATCCAAATGAGGTATGACAAACGCACATAAACAGCGCTTTATGGCTAGACAAGATATTGTAATTGGAGTAGAATGTACACATTTCCCTGCAGTCAGTCAGCCAGTCTCAGGCACGGAGTTAAGTAAGAGGTAAGTCTCAGGTGAGTGTGTTCCAGGCCCAGTCTTAGCTGTAATCTCCTCCCTGTGTATACAGCTGTATGGGGATAACATGCCCTCCTTGGGGGGCTTTACACCCCTCTATGGAATACTGCCCAGAGTGACTCAGCAACCGACCTGTGGTCACACACCATCACACACCCCTATAGGTTGGCTACGATAGCTCAAAATGGCAGTCACTACTCAGGTTGGATGGATGTATTAGCGAGCCAAAATGTCTGTTATGTAACAGTGTCCTTGGCACACACTCCATTGAGGATTACAGAGGGGAGCCATCGAAAATGAATTTATCAAGGCCTCCATCTGCAACCGCTACCCCTCCTGCCTTCTGAAACGACGGTGTGTGTGTGTGTGTCATAATTTGAATTGGACAACTAGCAGCTCTGCTGGATTTATTTGAAAGATTGAATCCAGCTCTCACTTGCCACTAATTGTTGTGGATCAGCAGGATTACTGAAAATGCCAACCACAACACATCAACCATATCACCTGAAACCTCTGAGCTGGTTTTGACTTCATAGTTCTACCTCCATCTGACTCTGACCTACACTGAACTCAACCCAGCCAACCCCTTCCAACACGCACACACACACACACACGCACGAACACACACACACACACACACTTCAATGTGATTTATCACCATTGTGTTCACTCCTGACCTTGTTCCCAGGAAGGTGGCACACATTCCACAGAAGGGCAGGAAGTTGTCCATTCAGGAACTACCTCTCGAAATCTTCGCCCCGACCCGCCTCCACTGTCTCCAGGCCCCCGGACACACAAGCCCACGCCCACGAGACCACATGACCCATGTCTGAGCATGTCAACATCAGAGACATGGTTTGGTATTAGAGTTACATAAAGAGATGCTCTCTGCCCCTCCTGTCACCTCTACATGTATATTCCCTGGCCCTCACACTCTCACACACATGCACACACACACATATATACATACACACGCAGGCACACACACTACACACCAGACTCGGCTCCAGGACGAATTAAATGGGGGGGGGCATTTTTTTTCACAAGGTGGGCACGCATTTACAAAGCATGTATGCGAGTCAAAATAAGAGCAGACCTGAATATTCTGCAGGAAAGTGTAGCCATCTTGATATTTAATTTATAGCCAATGCCAGTATTTCTTATTTATACTTTACCAAAATTATTTTTTGAAGGGACACAGCATTCCATTTGGGGGGGCATTGCCCCCCAATGCCCCCCCTTGGAGCCGACCCCGCTACATACACACGCACGAGGCAAAACGTTATGTAAGGTGTCTATGAAGGAAGCAGCATCTTCCCAAGAGTCCTCTCCCCTGCCCTGGTCTTCCTGCTCTGCCTCCTCCCCCCTCCTGGTCCGGCCTCGTTAATATAGCCTGGATAGAGATGTCTCACAGACATCGAAAGAAAGAAAGAAGCAATTAAGGGAAGAATCGGAAAGGGTGAAAACCTTTCACAAACACTCAATTAAAGCAGGACGTGAGAGGCAAAAAGTGAGACGGCGGAGGGTGGGTTCGGTTGAGTAAACGGAGGGAAAGGGAGGCGTTACGTAAGCTCTTCAGTTCCATTCTGAGATCAAGCTTGCTCATTAACACCGGGGGTTGTTACTCTTGTGAAGGTGTGTATGTGGAGGAGAGGGGGGTGATGCGAGAGCAGGCTAGGGCCAGGGATGGAGAAAGAATGGACTTCATAGCCTGACTCTGTCCCATGAGACGATTACTCTTCTGAGCTCTGAAGCCAGAAGAGCGCGAGAAAGCGAGTAAGAGGGGGGGGGGGGGGGGGGTGGTGAAGAGGGCTCAGAGGTGAGCTCTTGGGTTGCATGATGGGATTTTGCTCTGAGCTCATTTTGTGTTTGTTGTCATTTGGAGTTACCCTCTATAATGCATTCACTCTCTTTCATCTGGGAAACCAATGGGAGCATGTGGATGGTTCTCGGAACTCCGATTCTCAGACAAATCATGAATATTCATGAACTGCTCGCCATTCCCCAGTTGTACGGAGTTTTTCTCAGAAACGTATTTTCTTTTTCCATTGGGTTCTTGAGTATGCCTTCTCAACCTTGTTTCTTGATCTTCATTTGAACTGTTTACATACAGCTCAAAATGCCGGCAGAGATTCCTCATGCACACATTGGACACATACACACCACGCACGCACACTTTTGGACCTCTGGCGCTAATTTCTGATAAGGTCAGAGTCAAGGTCAGAGTCACGTGTCAGTTTGACACACACACCATATTTACCAACGGCTCGTCAGTGTGGATTGTGGGATTATGGATGCTCTGAGCCTCATTCCCTGTCTCCGTCAGATAGGAGTAATCACCCTGGCGTTCTCTTTGAAGGAGCTGCAGCGCTGCCCTCTGGGCCTCCGCTGGATGGAGATCAACCTGCCAGGTCACTGAATCTCTAAAAAGTTGTTTGAGAGAGAGTTGTTTCCGACTTACGTAACCTAACAGGGTTTTGTGTTTTTCCCCATCAGCGATGTCATGCTCTCCTGTTGTCAGGGGCCTAAAACTCCTAAAAGCCTCTGAATCATGCATGAACCTGCACCAAAATGACGCGGGTGGTGCTTTCGCTGCGTTTCAATTCCCCTTTCGGTGTGTGTGTTTTAAAAGTCACACACACCAGTCCTCTGTGTTGGTAGAGGTCGATGAGGAATTAACGCGAAGATCAACACGTTCCTTTGTCGGTACAAAGGTTGGAGCGCCTTCCAGGACGTTTGTGTTGTGTCATCGCTGCTTCGTTTATGGTAGTACCTTGCTTTAGTATACTGGAACAGGTCAACTCCCCGACACACAAAACTCTGTGTGTACGTTGAAGCCATAGTTAGCAATAGCAATTGCTAACTATGGCTAACTAATAGCAATTATTAAGCATAAACGGAAAAAAACGGTATCCAGCTCATACAGACCACTCTCCCTCTTCTCCCTCTTTAAACCTCCATGGGGGGGTCCTAATCGGAGTGTCGTTCTGGTGGCCACGGTCCTGGCATAAACTTCGGAATGTCAGAATGTTGTTGTAGAACACGGGATTAGTCCGTTTGTGGATCAGTGTGGATTAGACCGCTAGTGATTCTTAAAGTCCCTAACGATGAACTCCAGGGTGGAGCACTGCTCCCTCCGTTCCATTGGGCCAAAGTCAGGGAGGAAGCGGGAATAGAAGAGAGAAAAGATGTTAAGAGAGAAGGAGAAAGACATACAGAGGGTTAAATAGGGAGGAGGTGCAAAGGGATTAAGAGGGAGAAAGGAGGATGGAGAGATGTTGGGAGGTGGAGGAAAAGAAAAAGAAGGGAGAGGACAAACTCAGGAAACAGAGAGAAATTGAGAGACCGAGAGAGATTCCTGGACGTGAGGAGGATCCTTCAAACATGCCTGTTTGAAGGATCCTCTGTCGGGCCTCTACTCATGGTTGCTTCTACTGCAGGTGTGGAAAATGCTCCAGAATCTGTATCAAGACATTCTTGGTCTGTACATCAGACATCCACCGCAACAGGCATTGCTCTCTGTGTTTATGGTCTGTCTCCTCTACCTTGCTGGTTGTTTCGAGTAGTGTGAGGTGGTGATTTTCATGTCTTTGGAAACATGACAGCTCTAAACCTCGGAATTGAGGGTGAAAGAGACTCACCACATTTTGGATCTTAGTTTTGGATCCTAAACTGAAACGTAGCTTGCAAGTTGCTAGCAGAGATAACAGATTGGGTCCGCTTGTTTGAGGGCTTGAAGTTTATGGGATTGGAAGCCACAGAGGAAGATCTGAGAAGAGTGGGATCGAGCGTATGACTGTAAATACATTCTAGGTTGCCAGAGCTGTTGGGTTTACAACAAGGAGAAGATTAGCATTGTATTATTCGCTAAATGTGTGCTAAACCAAATTAGCTACGCTTTTCAGCTCTCTGGAGATGACCCCGTTTCATTGTACCCATCTTGATTGGGGCGAGGGAGCATCTTTGAGAAGACAGGCTAGGAATATTATAGCTGATCTCTCCCATGTCCTGAATTCAGAGGAAGAACCTCTCCAATTAAATACAGGAAAAGATACATGAATGGGTATAAAAACGATGTAATCCCTTTATCAGTGAATCTTCTCAACTCAGAACATAAGGAGGGTGCAAAATGGTGGGCTGTGTTGCATGTACTTGAATGTACTTTACTGTACTGGTACTGCACTATAGCAGCCTTCACATCCAATACAGATTTCCCTAGGGACAAATAAAGGAATCTTGAATCTTGATCTTGAAAACATTTAGGACAAGAAAAGTACATCTCTTGATTAGGAAGAAAGATGTCTGGATGATAAGATGAATCACACTGTAGGGTACTAAAACACAGAGTTGCAGCTATTTATTTATGGAGGTAATAACAAAGCCATAAAGGGCACGCTGAAGTAGGCTTCTCAGGTCACAAAGCACCACAAATATGAGGTGGATGAAAGTCACAGATTTACCCGACCATCTGATTCAGACACTGCCAAGACTGGAAATAGGATCTGGTTTTAGACCCTCTATGAATTATTGGATGTTCACCAGCTCATGGCTGTTAGCTGGAATTGTACCAGTTCATTACCAAGCACAGAGCCTCAGGGGATACTTCTGTGTTTGATTTCAATTACGAGGTGCAGTTCTCAAACCAGTCAGTGAAGGCTTTCAGATCAAAACGCTGACAGTTTAAAGAGGAGGCTGATCCTGTTGTCTTGTCTTTAAAACTAACAAAGCTTTAGCCAAACCTCTTCTTACAAGCATCCAGTAACACTTCTAATCCCTTTCTAAAAACTGTCAGATTGAGTCAGCAATAGGTTGATAATATGTCCTAATGTGGGAATATGAACAGCGAATCATATTTTGCAGTTCAGTGCACAGCCCAGCCCGTTGGCACCATTAAACAGCTATTAAGTTGATGGCCCAAGTCCCAAGTCCTTTACCCGCAGTACAGTTAGCGGTGGCACAGCAGTAAAAGGTGATGTATAATACGGTGAACACATCTACTGACGTCCCAGAGGTCAGTAACCATTACCTGAACTAGCCTCGATGAGCTTTCCTGAAAGTAAGATGACTTAAGAGATAAGACGATACCAAGAACAGCAGAGTCCATAGGGCAAGACAAACACACAAACAAACACACAGACACACAGTAACACACACACACACACACACAAACAAACAGTAACACCCACACCCACAGTAGCACACCCATATAAACACCCACACGCGCACACGATAACACACACAAACAGTTCACACGTTGGAAGAAAAGCAACAAATACCGTATCACACGAAAATCTACCAGCGCTCAAACACACACGAGGCCATTCAAATGAGGGACGTGGTCCCTTGAACGCTCCGCTCTGCCTGCAGCTCACTCAGGAGAGACCCAGAGCAGGTTCCATCAACATAGATCAGCCTGACACCAGAGGGCATGGTCACTGGAGACCACCGAAGCCACTCTGTCAAGCCTGTCAGCCTGCCTGTCTCCACCCTGAGGCGCCTGGTGGCAAGTGAGACTAACCCTCCCTGGTAGAGGGGGCGTTCCCCGGTGTTGGTTTTACGGTAGGATTCCTAAAAAGGTTTGTGTTGTCTGAAATGGAGAATGAACGAGGTCATTGTAAAAAGGTGAAAGTACTTTCGTGTACTGACGTGGGTGTGGATTGATGGAGGTGATTGATGGTGCAGGGTCTGTGTCGATTAGTTTAGCTGAGGGTGGTTCTTACAATCGTCCGTTTTCAATTCCTGTTTGTTTCTCTAAATAACCCATGAGCTCATGATAATGAGCGGTTGAAAACCTCACCTTGATGGCATCATAGGTTAGGAACCACACACGTGACGGCAGACGTAACTGCCCTATTTTTAGATTCGACTGTCTCAGGGCCATGGATCTGGAAACCCCGTCCTCGCATCGGCCAGGCGTCCAGACAGACTTCCTAACTAACAGAGCACGACTTCAACACGAAACCAGTTTTACAGTGAGGGGAAGGGGGGAACGAGTTGGCCTCTGGTCACGCTTGGTAGCTGTCTTCGTCCTTTCTCCCCCCTCTCTTCACCCCTTCATTCTCCCTCTCCTCTCCCCCCCCCCATTCTCCATCTCCTGCTTCAGTAAGTTCTGGACAGGCAGCATGGATCACATCAGAGAAGCCCATGTACCCTGGCTCTCCGGGTAGCACCGAACCCCTTTCTCCATCCATGCGGGTCAGTGACTCCAGAGGACAGATTTGGGCCACACCTCGGCATCTGACTTCGACTCGGTTGCGTCACGACAGCTTGCGTCCCGCGTTTAGGCCGACCTGCGGGAAACGCTTCGTCGCGACGAAGACGCGGCACTGGATTCCTCTCCGGATGCTCAACCCGGGGTCTTTGAAGATCGGAGCGAGCGGAGATGAGAGCTGGGGTCGAGGGGATGTCAGCGGACGCTCACTCGTCGATTTGCCCTCGAGTTTTCATCCCCGGCCCTCGCCTCGGTGGTCGGAGGCGAGGGCCGCGCACCGGCGGAGCGTTCTGTGTCGGCGTGTGGGAGCGCGGGGTGGCGGAGCGTGTTTGTGGGGGGGTGGGGGGGGGGAGGTTGGGGGCGGTACAGTACAGGACGTCCTTATCAGGGGGAATTTATGTGGTTTTGAATTCTGGTCATGCTCTGGCAGGGAGGCCAAGCTGGCAGCCTGGCAGCCTCTGACCTCATCCTGTCTTTATGGAAAACTGTTGTCTCAGCTGTTGTTTCAGCACACACATACACATACACATACACACTCCCTCTCTCCGCTTCTTCCATCTGTGTAGCCCTCTTCTTAGGTCTCCCTCCCTTTCTCTTGTCCTCCTCGGCTGTTTCAATCGCCGGCACCATCATCCAGTGGAAAATCTCCCCGTCATAAAGTCATAAAGCTCGTTTTAACAATGCCAGTCGATAACTACCATAAACTGCTGTGTCTATGTTTAGCAAGGAGGCTGACCAGCCCTAAGAGGGGTGCAGAAGGCCACCCACGCCCGGGGTCAGGGTGATTCTTACAGCCTCTGGACAGAATGCTGATGATGCGTTACGTAACAGGAGAGATGTCAGGCAGCTGTAAAACATGCCGGCGTCGAGTTTTGAGAAGGCTGAATGTGCTTTTTTCAAATGATAATTTTGTGTGTGTGTGTGTGTCTCATCCCATTGGCTTGTTGGTCAGTCCTTTGTAACATTGCTGGCTCAATGTAAAATTCTAACGGAACATGGATACAATGTTGAGAGCTTAGTACTAAGGAGTAGATACATGGAAAAGTGATATCTTGGTTAAGTGTTCATTTGTGTTTTTTGGGGCAGTTTATGCATCCTAGAACGAACGCTTGCTTTACTGCACTACAATGCTGCTTAATTCCTGTTGGTGTAACAGAATGATAGATTGTTTAACTTGCTTTGATTGAGCTCTTATCAGTCGACAAACACACTCAGCTAATACCTGAACAGTTCCTCACAGTAATTGTTTCAGATTGTTTTATCAGCAGTATGAAATAATAACTGCACTGAATTATGGTCCAACACAATCAACTGCAATTATACTCAACCATGGTCAACCATACAAAACTGCAGTCAACCACATGTATCTGTGTAGTGGCAGATACAGACTGTCTAAATTAAGGAGGTTGTACTATACTAACATGGTCAAATGACAGCCCACACACACACACACACACACACACACACACACACACACACACGCACACACACACACACACACACACACACAGCCATGTTAGACTGGCATCTGTGATGACTCACCACACTCTCTCCCCTTTAACCCCCACCTCTTTGTAGCCCTCTCCCACCTTGCAGCATCCGCCAGTAATCCCTTAAACACACGCGCGCACACGCACACACAACTGAGGAATTGAACACATGGCAAATCTATCTGTGGCAGGGGCAAGAGGTGGAATTGATTGATAGAGAGGGGGGGGGGAGGGAGGGAGCGAGGGAGGGAGGGAGGGAGGGAGAAAGAGAGAGAGAAAGAGAGAAAGAGAGAAAGAGAGAAAGAGAGAAAGAGAGAAAGAGAGAAAGAGAGAAGGGTGGGGTGGGGTGGAGTGGGGTGGGGGTATATGGAGGAAATGGGAATGAGAATCGAACAGAAAAGGGAAAAAACAAGATAGAGAAATTAGGTAATAAGCAACTAAAGGTCTCCCCCTCTCTCTCTTATTCACACATGGACACACACATCCACACACACACACACACACAAAGTAGTCCTTTACCAGGGCACTGATGACTCATTCTCTCCACCTACTGCAGAGCCTGGTTTCACTCAACACACACACACTCAACACACACTTAACACACACTCAACATGCACACACACACAGCATTGATAGGTGTGATGATTGATTAGAGGGGTGATTGCTGCTATGATTGCTGTTGCATAACCAAGGACGCTCCGGACACCTGCAACATTATTACTGAGAAAGAATGATGCCGTCAGTGTGTCTGCGTGTGTGTGTGAGGATGTGTGTGTCCGTGTGTGTTGCCGTGTGTGTGTGTGTGCGTTTCTGTGTGTTGTTCCGTTTCCTCGGCTGACAGCTTAGTTGTGTGCGAGCAATCATGTGAAGGACCAGAGGGGCCGGGCAGCTGAAGGCAAGAGTCTGGATGAAGTCACCGTGTTGTACAGGGAAACACACATCAGCCTGGCTCAAATGACCGTCACGGATTGACCAACTCGTCGCTTGCTCCGGTCCACCCTCTGGTGGGTTTGTTTGTGAGGAACAAAGACAAAACGGATGTGGCGGAGATCGACTCGGAGACAATGCCGCGGCTCGACCACGGTCACCTCACGGCCGCCTCCTCTCACCTTGCAGGGCTTGCTCTTCTCGTGCCCGTGGTCGTGTCCGCCGAGCGCGTCGGCGTGCCGGCAGGGGGAGGGCAGGTCCTGGCGGGGGGGGGAGGAGCCCCCCTGCAGGCCGGCGTAGTGGCAGCAGCCGCCGTACGGCGAGGGGAAGTGCGTGTGCCACGTGTTGTCGTGGGCCAGCGGGCACCGGGCGCAGGGGCAGCGGAGGCCCTTCCCCTGGCCGCCCCCCTTCTCCACGCTCACCTTGGGGTTACGCATCCACCTCCGCACCTGGTGGGGGGGGGAGGGGGGGGTTAGGGGGGTGAGGAGACGGGAGGCACAAAACGAATCGCCGTAAACGCGGGGAGGGAACGTGGACTGTGTCCACACAGGCAAGCAAACAGATACGCATCAATATTCATAAACACACATGCAGAGATTGTCCTTCCTGGGTTTTTTTTGATCTGGCAGTGTCATTGCCTATATCTGCCCCCTCTCCTGGGAGATGCACACACACTCACACACTCACACACACACACACACTCACACACACACACCCAGATGCAAGCCCTGTGTGGAGGTGAATATTCAAAGACCCAGGTTATTAGGCTGTCCTGCTTTGGGATTTCAAACATGCTGTCACCAACAGAACAGATGAAAGCCTTACCCCAGCCCAAACACTTCCACTGGTGACACGCACGACCGGTTCTCTGCTTAGTGGTCGATCCTGGTTCAATCCTCGCTATCTAAACCCTCCGAAAAGTCCTCACGTTGATTTGTTGTCACTCTTCACATGGCTGTCTGCTGGATGCTAACAACCAAATATTTATGGGTTGTGGTTGAAAGCTTTGAGTGAAACCCAACAAACTAAGACTCTAAGATCATTTCCTGAAATAAACACCCAAGCACACACACACGTCGACAAACACACATCCACACACACACACACACACACACACACACACGTCCACACACACACACACACGTCCACACACACGTCCACACACACACACACACACACAAACGTCCACACAGTGTACCCCTCAATAGTGACTTATAGTGGCCAGGAAATGTTTACAATCACGAAGGGTAAAACCTGCAGTTTGTGTTTGTGTGTG
>NC_085025.1:11207247-11277599 GCF_963692335.1 Osmerus eperlanus
AGAGAGAGGTAGGTTACATCTTTCTCTAGGCCCAAAGTGAAAATGACAGAATCTGTCAGACGCCTAATGAGCATCCTTGACATATGTCCACACACCTACGTCTTTAAAAACACGTGCTAGTGTTTGCTAGGGCCAGTGTGGGCGTGTGTGTAAGTGTGTAAGTGTGTGCATGCGGGCGTATTTATGTTTAGTTGAAGAAACGTGTGTGTCGTTTTTTGTAGTGGATGTGAGACGGCAGTCGAGCGCACACTCTCTCACGTGTGTGTGGAGGAGGGGAGCAGTGAAGCAATGACCTCTCCCTTTGGGACTTTCAGAAAGAGGGAAGGAGAGAGAGAGAGAGAGAGAGAGAGAGAGAGAGAGAGAGAGAGAGAGAGAGAGAGAGAGAGAGAGAGAGAGAGAGAGAGAGAGAGAGAGAGAGAGAGAGAGAGAGAGAGAGAGAGAGAGATAGCTAGAGAGAGAGAGGGTCTAACCAATTACTTTGCCTCACAGTCATCACAAAGCTCGCTCAGCCAAGTCCATGCCACATCTGATTTGGTGTGACAGTGAGCCCAAACACCTACACACACACTCTTTATCCTACCCCCCCCCCCCCGCCCCCCCTGAGCGTGTGTGTGAATGTGAGTGTAGCTCAGTCCTCAGTTTGTGTGTGTGTTGGTAAGTAGTTAATTCTAATCAATAGAATATCATTAAGAGTAACATTTCAAAGCTGAGCTAAGTGCTCCAGCTGGGTGGCCCGCTGAGAGTGTCATGCCTGTGCGTGTCTGTGGGACCCCTTTGTGTGTGGATGTGTGCATGTGTGTGTGTGGATGTGTGCATGTGTGTGTGTGTGTGTGTGTGTGTGTGGCCATATTGCTCCATCGAGGCTTGTTTCCACAGGCAGAACCTGTCCTTCCATATGTGAATTCCCCAGCCTTTACTGTCTGTCAAAGGCTCAAAGGCTGTATTTCTGAAAAGGTCAGAGAGACAAAGAGCAGAGAGAATGTGGGGAAATGGGGAAGAGAAAGAAAGAGAGAGAGAGAGAGAGAGAGAGAGAGAGAGAGAGACAGAGAGAGAGAGAGAGAGAGAGAGAGAGAGAGAGAGAGAGAGAGAGAGAGAGAGAGAGAGAGAGAGAGAAAGGGGGAAGGAGAAAGAAAAGGAGGGAGAGAGGCAGCGGAGGGGAGAACTAGAGAAAAGTAAAGAAAGAGATGAAGCGAAGCATAAAATCTATTCCATAAAAGGTAACTAAGATTGATTGATTGAACATTCTTGGAGGCAACTACGTATTTGGAAACAAACTTTTTTGGGGGATTGAGAGTTCAAATAAATGGAAGAAAAATAAATATATTTTGAGAAGATTTGAATGTATTGAAATATTCTGGAAGAGTCTATGACTGTAATCAGTCAATCAAACTATTATCATTCCCATCTCTGATTGTTCCCAAGTCTGTCACACCACCATCACTGTACATGATGTCGTCCTAAACCCAGCATTGATCTGTAGTGAGAACTCTCTCAATGGAAATAGCACACAGTTTACCTATCGCTTCAAACATCTGCATCAGTGTGGGGGATGGGGATAGTTCCGTGGCAGAGCATCTGATTACAGATCAAGACGGCTTTAAATCCCTCTTTGCATGTCGCTGTGGAGATATGAATACATTAGTGTTATTGTCTGCAGTAGCACACTCTGTTAGATAAGAGGAGGGTTCACACAGGGGTGAGGCATCCTCGTGTCAGCAGAGCAGCTCAGGTCTGCAGAACTGCAGCCTGCAGAACTTCTCTCTCTGTGTCTTCTGACTGCACAGCCAGAGAAGATACAGACATGCTCAACTTTGTTGGTACCCCTCCATGAAAAACTAAGAACGCACAGTTTTCTTTGAAATAACTTGAAACGACAAAAGTAATTGGCATCCACCATTGTTTGTTCCATATTTAATAGAAATCCTTTGCTTTTTATTATGTTTTCCAATATAATCTTGTAAATACTCAAACTAATTAAAATGGCATGGACAAAAATGATGGGACCCTCAACCTAATATGTAGTTGCACAACCTTTCGAGGCAATCATTGCAATCCAAAGTTTTCTGAAGCTCTCAATGACACTTCTGCATTTGTTAGCAGCTAGCTTGGCCCACTCTTCCTGAGCAAACTGCTCCAGCTCAGGTTTGATTGAGGTTTCAGGTTTTCAGGTTTCTTCTCCAGACTGAAAGTTCCAGCTCTTTCCATAGATGTTGGATTCAGATCAGGACTCATAGAAGGCCACTTCTATGAGTCACTTGTTCTTTTGCATTCATGGGTGCTTTTAGCTGATTGTTTTGGGTCATTATCCTGTTTGAGGACTGTACTGCTTAAAACAATGATCCTCCGTGAATCCAGACACACACACACACATGCATGCAAACACACAGCCACACACAAAATACACAGGAGCTTCTACTCTTCCCTGAGGCTCACACTGTCCTTTTAAATCCACTTCCTGTCCAGCAGTCAGCTGCTTCCTGCCTGGCGCCACACCAAGGCCTCCCCTCTGGCTGTGGAACTCTGACTCTGATTGGTTCATAATTCACTCTGCATTCCTTTCAGATGAACTCATGTCATCCCTTTAATTACAGTAAAACCACAGCACCCAATTAGCACTCTGTATCAACCATGTAAAAAAAAAATGGGGAGTATTTGCAAGTGAAACTAACCCAAAACTTACGAGAACATTCGGTCCTATTGCCTTTCTTGACTGTAGTTTGAAAGTATATTTTCTGTAAGTCTTAGTTGGGCCTTCGCAAAGAGATGAGTCTTTGTAGATCCTCTCCATGAGGGGCGATGGAAACACACACACCAAGTAAGAGAGAGGGAGAGAGAGAGGGAGAGAGAGTAGGGAGAGAGAGAGGGAGAGAGAGAGGGGGAGAGAGAGCTGGGGAGGGAGTTCAAAGAGAAGACTTCTGACTCTCAGAGAGATATATGTAAGGAAAGATGAATGAAAATGAGCGAGAGGGAGAGACGGAGAGATGGGGAGAGGGGCGGAGTATGAAAGCATGAGAGAGAGCAGTTCAAGGGGGAAGAGAGCAAGTTATAGTCGCTGGATGCCCGAGAGGAGATGAGGGATGGTGAGAGAGGAGAGACAGACAGACAGACACGCAGACAGACAGACAGACAGACAGACAGACAGGCAAACAAGAGATAGAAAAGGCAAGGCAGAGAGGGAGAGCGAGCGAGACTGGGAAACAGATAGAGAGGTAGAGAGGGTGTATTTGACAAAGGGACAGCTCGCTCATAAAGAGCATTGAATATGAGCCTCTGTCTGAACCCTCAGGGGGAGTGACCTGATTTCTTCGTCCCTAACACACACACACACACACACACATACACACACACGCACACACACAGTCCTCTGTACTGAGCTGTCAGCAGAAGTGCACTTTAACAGTGTCGTAAGCCAATGGTTAGGATTTTATTTATAATTTTTTATTCAACCCTTCTAGTCTCACTCTCTCACTCTCTCACTCTCTCACTCTCTCACTCTCTCACTCTTTTTCTCCCTTGCTTGCTTTCTCTCTCTCCAGGTCCGAAGATCCCAGCTGCACCTACAACGTAGATGGCAGATTCCAAACAGACAAAACGAGAGGGCAGAGGCAAGGAGACAAACAGTGACCCAGATAGAGTGCGGCACGGGGAGACAAAGAAAACTGAAAATAAAGTTTGAGAGCGGGGAGCAGGAGAAAGAGAGAAAGAGACAGATAGCGAGCGAGAGAGAGAGAGTAGAGAGAGAGAGAGAGAGGGAGAGAGAGAGAGAGAGAGAGAGAGAGAGAGAGAGAGAGAGAGAGAGAGAGAGAGAGAGAGAGAGAGAGAGAGAGAGAGAGAGCGCAAGCGAGAGAGAGAGAGAGAGAGAGAGAGAGAGAGAGAGAGAGAGAGAGAGAGAGAGAGAGAGAGAGAGAGAGCAAGCGAGATATATATATATATATAGAGAGAGAGAGAGAGAGAGGGAGAGAGGGAGAGAGAGAGAGAGAGAGAGAGAGAGAGAGAGAGAGAGAGAGAGCGAGAAGAGAGAGAGAGAGAGAGAGAGAGAGAGAGAGAGAGAGAGAGAGAGAGAGGATGTGGTTCCTACTCTCCAGGGGAAGGTCTTCCATCTCTCACTCTCATATTCTCTTTGATCCTGTGTTGTTGCTCTCTGACACCCTTTTTACGCAACTTGGCACTGCAGTTGCGTGCAGGACTGCACAATTTTGCAGTCCTGAAAACACACACACACACACTTGCACGCTGTGGAAGAAATTGCGATTTCCGGTGTGCTTACATTATTCACTAATCAATATAACTAGTCATTGGATACTAGTTAGTATATTCTCATGTAAGCTTGCTATTAATAAGAGTAGATTGTGTCTATGTGTCAGGGTTAATAGATGTTCGTGATCAGGAGAAAGTACTGGGTAAACGTCCTTTGTCATGACTACAAGGAGAGCGCCAACTATGATCTCTCTAGTTTGAGTGGTCATGTGTTGGGAGCTGTGAATCTCTTCCTCTGAGACTGTTGTAACGTCATTACTGCCTGACTGTCACTATCTATGTTTACATTCCTGTGCCCTATAAAAGATGGTTCTCCAGCTTTCAGAGCTGAGAGAGACATGATTGAGACCTAAGCCTGGTGTTGTGTTGTCATTTATTGTCAGAGGTCTGGTTTTCTCTCCCAATCTACATATTGATAATACTTATTAAAATCCAGAACTCAACTGAACTTAGTCACTCCGTTTATGAAGAGACGGACAAAACACTTTCACGCGCACACACACAGTCTCTAAGAAAAGGTGTCACTCCCGTCCAAATCTACGCACAACACCGACACTGACTAGATATACTAAATAGGTCATCGTCTGATCTGAGTTCCATTGGTTTTGGCTGCTTGTAGGGAACACTTCCCTTTCCTCCAGGCAGTCTTTGTACAGTCACCTCGTCAGCCTGGGCCCAATACTTGATGGGGTGGTGTGAAGCAGTTACCGTTACCATGACAGCAGACCTTTGTTCAAATATGACCTAAATTTTAAGTTTACTCAGGTCAATCATGTCATGTTGTTCAGCAGTGATCCCCCACCCACTACACACGCACACACATTCACAGTTACACAGTTAGGACAGTGTATTCTATCAGATAACATTTAGGCATCGACTGGGTCACTACAACTTTATTTACTCTTCTCTTTCTCAAATGAGTCTCTCGAATTGTTCAGACTTCAGTGTGCGTGTTCAGTGTTTGACTGTATGATGGTCAACACTGAGCATTTCAACCCAAACTTCTGAGAGCTGTCCTCAAACACAGGTTCAGGACACACACCCCCTCACAGAACCTCCACTGTGGCAGCCCTTTGATATGGTAATGTCATGCGTGTGTGTGTGCCAGTCCCCTAGAATACATCTGCACATCTCCCAGAAGGCACCTCTCTTCCTCCTGTCACCCATTAGTGCAGCTCCGCTCGGCTCAACCATCACCTGACCGTCCTGTCACCGAGTCTGAAACGTCAATCACCAGCTGTCAGAGACACGACCAGAGAGGGAGGGAGGGAGGGAGGGAGGGGAAGGGGGTGCTGATGTCAGTGCCTCAGCCCTGAAAAGCGGAGCATTTGTGCAGAAACGACAGCGAGGCTGGAGGTGCGGTAGAAGAACGCGTTCAGGGGATCAACGCCTGAGAGCTCAGGTGGACACGGGCTCATCGACGCTGACACCCTTGCACGCAGCAACACACGTCACGAGCCGGGCCGAGCGGAAAACCCTGGATGGGTTCTGCTCTCATCTTTGTGTGTATGATTCCAGAGAGAGATAACAGAGAGAGAGAGAGAGAGAGAGAGAGAGAGAGAGAGAGAGAGAGAGAGAGAGAGAGAGAGAGAGAGAGAGAGAGAGAGAGAGAGAGAGAAAGAGAGAGAGAGAGAGAGAGAGAGAGAGAGAGATGGACAGGGATGTGTTGTGGGAGAAGGAGAGGTGGAGAAAGGGACAGAGAAAGAGAAGGGGAGAGAGCAAGTGAGCGAGGTAGGGAGGGAGGGAGGCAAAGAGAGAGAGAGTTGATCTATCCTGGCGTTATCTTGCCTCATAACAGTGATTCCGTAGCCTCTGTTATGTTGTTATCTGTAATCTCCTTTCAGCCTTCAGAGGCGCACAAAGACACAGACAGACTCAGTCTCAGAGAAGAACCACACACGATTTACTTTGCCTCTCCTACAGACACTGGGCTGCTCTGTATGCTAGACATGTCCCTTTTCTCCAGTGTCCTTGTTTGCTTGTGTGTGTGTGTGTGTGTGTGTGTATGTGTGTGTGTGGTTGTGTGTGTGTGGTTGTAGGGAGGCAGAGATGGGTCTGTATCCTAGTAATTCCACTTGTCCATAGGAGCAGCTCGCTCCGGTGCTCCTATTGGCTGGCAGGGCGGACCTCCTCAACCAATGATGGGCTGATACAATTTTATGGACATAATGGGGATGGAGGGGGGATAGTAATAGGTCGAAAGAGAGAGCTAGGTTAAAAAGAGAGAGAGAGGTAGAGAAAGATTGAGAGAGGTAGAGAGAGGTAGAGAGAGGTAGAGAGAGGTAGAGAGAGATATGTGGAAAAGGACAGAGAGAGACACAGGTGGAAAGAGAGAAAGACAATAAATAGGATTTGTACTCAAACTCATACACAATTACATATGAGTCTTTGTGTGCATGGACAACACTTTTACGTCGGAGTGTGTCCACACGCGTGTGCATGTGTGTGTGTGTGTGTGTGTGTTTTCTGCGTGTGTGTGAGCGTGCTATCTGTTCCTGTTCTTTCAATCCTTTTATCTCAATCTACTAATTGACTACCGTGTCAGCACAGACCTCTTCCTCCCTCCTGTCTCTATCTCTTTGGGATTCTCTCTCCCTCTCTCCCTCTCTCCCTCTCTCCCTCTCTCCGTCTCTCCGTCTCCCCCTCTCTCTCCCTCTCTCCCTCTCTCCCTCCCTCTCTCCCTCTCTCCCTCTCTCCCTCTCCCTCCCTCTCTCCCTCTCTCCCTCCCTCTCTCCATCTCCCTCCCTCTCTCCCTCTCTCCCTCTCTTGTTTACTTTAACTGCTCCCTCACCGTGACTTCTCCTCCTCTCCTCTGGAGCAGAGTGTCTGGCTGTGTTCAGTGTATGAGCTGAGAAATAATTAGTTCAGCAGGATATCGGTCTAAAGGTTCCCTCAGGCTGAGTGAGGAGAGAGAGGGAGAGAGAGAGAGAGAGGGGGGAGAGAAGAGAGACCATTTCAGAACGTTAGTAACAGTGACAGAGACACTATATCGTGTTTATTGTTCAGTTTCACAGAGGCACGTTTGAATGGAATTCCCGACCTATAGGCAATCGACACAATGGCACAGGGGTTATGTCACAATGACTTGGTGCATTGAAAGGTTGGTGGTTGCAAGGTTTTATCAATGGAAAAGGGGAGACTGACAAAGACCTGTGTGTTCGGGTCTTTTCATCAATCTCTTGTTAACCCTGTCCCTGACTCTGTGCTCCTAGGAATGAAACACAGGCCTCCTGACTCATTATCTCCCGCCTCGCTTTCTCCCTCTCTCCAGCCCTCTCCCTTTGTCTCACCTTCCCTCCAGCTCTCTCTTTACCTTTGAATATTGCCAAGGCAACTCTAAAAAACGATAATGATAACAATGACAGTTCTACATCCTGTCTACTCGCCTCACTCGCCAGCAAGGGAGCCGGGAGCTTCTCAGAGCTGTTACTCTGATTCCTCCTCACTCCACTTCCTACCGGCTAGGACAGACAGATGCTGACATGGCGATTACGCAGTGAATAGAATTGTGTTTAAAATGTCAAGTGTTTGTGTGTGTGTGTGTGTGTGTGTGCGTGCGTGTGTGGAAGGACTGTATCAGATACGGCACTGGAAGAAACCTAGTTCATAGTTCCCAATGACACAATGATAGACAGACATGCCGGATGGACAGATAGACGGGAGAAAAGAGATAATGCTGTCAGACTGAACGTGCGACGAAATTATCAGTCGCATAATGTGTGTGTGTGCGAGCGCGTGTGTGGCCCCAGAGGTTTTGGCAAGCTTAAGGTTCTAGGTTTCTGTGTTCCAAGTTGAACATTCTTCCCATTTCTCCGGAAGCGCCCTCTTATCTAAGTGGAACTTTGAAACTGGAGCCTTCTTTTCCCTGACTAGACAGAAAGTACACGATGAACTGAACATTCGATGAGCCACCTCTTTTAACCCTTGTGTTATCTTCGGGTCATTCTGACCCATCAGTCATTGTGACCCACCGTCGTATTGTGACAAATTTACCTCATACAAAAACAAAGTGAAGCATTTTCTTTTAACTGTCGGGCTGTCTCAGACCCCCCACATTGGAATGGTTAAAAGAAAATAATTTGTATTTGTTTTTGTATTGGGTAAAATTGGGTAAACACAACGATGGTTCGTTATGAACCTTTGGGTCATGTGACCCGAAGGCAGCACGAGGGTTAAAAGGTGTCAGTGACTGTCGTAACACATGAAAATCATAAATATATACATACAGTGCATTGTTTTGCCCTCATATCCATATGTAGTATGTAGTCCATATAAGTATCGAAATACATTTTGCATCCCAGAACAAAACTGTAAAAAAAGTACAATTTTCCTCCATCTCTCCCTGACCAGATACCATGTGACAAGGGGAGAGGAACAACCCCCAGGAAGTATCTGGAAGCACAGCCCCAACAACTGACTTTGTACAACAAAAAGCCAAAGGAAGAATGGCCGTTCTTCGCAGTATAAATCTATCAGAGAGATTCCAGTCCGCTGCCTCCGAGTCTGAGACAGTCAGCCCACAGGGACGGAGCGCGGAGCGGGGAAATGGACGCCACGGGGGTTTTAGACAATGGCCATCACTCAGGCTATTCTGAGACTGGCCCTCCCCACACCTTTAGCCAGTCCCCAAACCCCAACACACCCATCTGTATTTCACTCAGCACACCCTGTTCTGGGTTCGACATCAGTCAGTCGTGCTGACTACAGTCCTGGGTCGTCACTGGGTGGGGACTGGGTTTCAGTGTCCTAAAATCATTTCCTGCAATCTCCCAATCTGTCGCCGTGTCTACAGTGAACCGATGCACAGCAGATGGCTAAGATATTCATGGCTGTGCAGGATTAAATATTCCTGTGCAAAAACAGATATACACACACAAACACACCCAAACGCACACGATACAAGCACAAAATCCCCCTAAAAGTAGTATAAACACACACACACACACACTCATGCACACACACTCAGTGAGCTTGGAGCCAGCGTGTGTGTCTGAAATAGCTGTTCAATCAGCCTCTTCTCTACAGGAAGCAGAGGCTTCCGACGACAGGAAGCAGCCCTCGCCATGGAGACAGCAGTCTGAGGAGGAGTCCAGGAGGTCAGTGTAACACACACACACACATACACACACTCTGATGTGTGTGCAGAGCAGCAGGAAAGTGCTTTGTTAAAGCACAATTTATATCGACTGTCACCTTTACCCCAGCCCTCACACACGCACACACGCACACACAAACGGTTAGCGCCGCGTTTTAAATAGACTCTGTCGAGGAAGTGTCGAGTATGTTGGACCATGGGGAGGAGATGACTCTCTCCTTCACCTCTTCTTTTAATCTTTCTCTGTGCTATGTTTCTCTGTGTGTTATCTTTCTCTCTGTGTGTTATCTTTCTCTCTGTGTGTTATCTTTCTCTGTGTGTTATCTTTCTCTCTGTGTGTTATCTTTCTCTCTGTGTGTTATCTTTCCCTGTGTGTTATCTTTCTCTCTGTGTGTTATCTTTCTCTCTGTGTGTTATCTTTCTCTCTGTGTGTTATCTTTCTCTCTGTGTGTTATCTTTCTCTGTGTGTTATCTTTCTCTCTGTGCTGTCTTTCTCTGTGCACAGTGGAAACTCAGAGTCAGCTTTCTCTTAACTCTGTCCCTGAGTCATTCCACTCAGCAGTGTTAAAGCTGGAACAGCTCTACTACAGGACACCGGAGGTAAATCAGTCATCCGGTATGTCTGTGTGTGTATGTATGTCTGTGTGTGTGTGCGTGTTTGTGTCTATCTGGGGGCGAACTTGTCTAACCTCTACCTTGGCTCTCATACCTGTTCCGAGTCCACACACTGTTTTCTAAACTCTGCTCATACTTCCTGGCCCCAACTCAAAGCCCACCTCGGTGACCTTTCCTTGTCCTTCCATCTCAAAATATTGACCGCCCTTACGCGCATGCACACACACAGACACATACATGCGCACACGCACACACAAGCACAGTGGTTTTCTGTCCTCTCCAATACACCTACCCAAACCTGACATTTGAGGTTCCACCCCCTCATTTTGAAAATATTGACAACCAAGCCCTTACAAACACACAAATACAACAAACCCATAGACACACACACACACACACACACACACACACACAAACAATCAGAGACAGACACAAGCATTAGCAAACAGTGATTAATCATTCTCTCCAGCTTCAATGCACCCACCTTTACCTCCCTTTGGAGGGTCCAACACGGTTTAACTTTTGGCTCCGACATCAAAACAATCCAAAGGCCAAAGGTGACCAGATCATTATCGGAAGCAGTCAATACCCTCTGTCAAGCTGTTGACAAAGTCCCCAT
Source organism: Osmerus eperlanus (assembly GCF_963692335.1). Taxonomy (NCBI): domain Eukaryota; kingdom Metazoa; phylum Chordata; class Actinopteri; order Osmeriformes; family Osmeridae; genus Osmerus; species Osmerus eperlanus. The sequence continues at coordinate 11,217,834 of NC_085025.1, forward strand.
ACGACTCACTTGTTCCCCAACCCCTCGAGTAGAAAAACACAAAGCAGTAGCCAATCACAGCATGACAATGTTGTCATTGTCCAATCAGAATGCAGCAGTGAGAGACTGGGTCAGAAAAACATCTCTGATCTTAATTGATTTTTTAGGGTGACAATTACAGAGTGAGTCGTTCCTGAGAGGGCGGGGTTGGTGACAAGACACTAGGGCTGTGACACACCAGAGATACGTTTCCTAGAAAACGACAGACCTGTTGATCTTTGCTACGGACGTTCCCGATAATGGGTCTGGATATGGACTGGAATATCAAATGGATCTGAACATGGAACTGAATAGGAATTTGGGAACTGCCCTACTTTACGAGTCCGAATCTGTACTGTAGCTTTTGTTTGTGCCTGGTGGTTCTTGGCTGTAGGTGTTCATTTCGTCCACTGGAGGTGTTTCCCAGTGCAGGCCTGCCTCTCTCGCTGTCATCAGCACACATTCATACTGCAGCATGAACCCTTCCTTGTTCCACTGTCAACAAACAAACCATTCTGAATACATCATCCCACACTCCAGCAAGTCCTATGACTGAGGGGCGCGCACACGCACGTACGCATACGCACAAACACACACACACACAAACACACGCATACGCGTACGCACACACACACACATACACACAAACACCCCCCCACACATACACACAAACACACACAGACTTCATTCTTCCTCAGCCTACAACTCAGGGAAATGACAAGCAGAGCCAACCCAATGAGAGACACAGAAATCTTTGTTGATCTCCACATCTCAAAGACGACAACGTCAAGACTGCTGGACCCACAGAGGGTCGGGCAACGAGTGGTCTGACTGCACGCCCTACAGTCCAGTTTTGACTCTGCGTGTTCTAAAACAGTACAACTAGATGGATGATTGTGTTCCCACCCCCCACCCCCCCCACACACTCCCATCCCCTAATTAGCACCCTGTCTCCTCCTAACCCAGTCTTCTGTGCTGTTCCGTGTTCCGTGTTCCGTGTTCCGTGTTCTAGGTCTGGAACAGTATGTCCCCTAAGACCAGGCCTGCCACTGGCATTAGCAGACCTGCTGTGCATCTCAATATCCCTCTTTCTCTGTGTCCCTCACTTCCTCCCTCACAGTGTCCACACACACACACTCTCACCCACACACACACACACACACACACAACCACCCACACAGCCCCAACTTTGCTAATCCCAGAGTTTGTTCCAGTGGCACAACTGACAGCACCCTGGGACAAGATTTTGCTTCCGACAGACACATACACACGCACATCAATGTACACACACAAGCACACACACACACACACACACACACACACACACACAAACACTTACACTCCAGGCTTCTGTCTCTAGATGCCGGTGTCAGAAACTCTCAAAAATATCACTGAGCCTGAAACACTTACACACACACACATACTCTCAAACACACACACACCCACCCAAACACTCTCACTCCCACAGACACACGCGCTCACTCACTTACACACACACTGTCTCACTTAATCATCCCATCAGGATGCTTAGACACGGATTGGCTGTGTAAGGAGTGGAGCAGAGCAATCAACCCCATGGGTTCGAGTTAGGAGAGAGTGTAAGGAGGAGATGGGAGGGTGTTAGCGCGAGAGGGGCGAGGGGATGGAGAGACGAGATGAGAGGAGGAGGAGAGGGGAGAGGAGGATGGAGAGAAGGGAGAAGAGAGATGAAGGAGGGTGTAGGAGGATGGAGAGAGGAGATGAGAGGTTGGGGGAGAGGGGAGAGAAGGATGGAGAGAGGGGAGAAGAGAGAACGAAGGAGGGTGTAGGAGGATAGAGAGAGGAGATGAGAGGTGGGGGAGAGGGGGAGAGGAGGATGGAGAGAGGAGATGAGAGAACGAAGGAGGGTGTAGGAGGAGAGGAGGATGGAGAGAGGAAAAGAAGAGACAATATAGTACATTTACATTTAGTCATTTAGCAGACGCTCGTATCCAGAGCGACTTACAGTAAGTACAGGGACATTCCCTCGAGGCAAGTAGGGTGAAGTGCCTTGCCCAAGGGCAAGTGTGTGTGTGGGGGGGGGTGGTGTATGGGTGTGTGTGTATGTATGGGTGTGTGTGAGTGTAGTACAGGGCAAGGCCAGAGCAGAAGAATCCACGGAAAACGTTGGCCTGTCTACGGCACACATAACCAGGAAACAGACTGAGGACAGGGCTTATTGTCTGTGTGTGCGTTATGCAAGTCCGACGCCAAACAGTTGAGAGACCGGGAGGGGGGGGGGGGGGGGGGGAACGGACGGACGGACGACACACACACACAGACCAACAGCAGCAGTGGAACATTCACCCTCCGCATCTCAAAAAGACAGATAACCTGCACGGGTTGACTGGAATCGTCCGCTCACGATCTCAGGGAAGACGGGGTGTGTGTTTGGAGTGACTGCGCGCTCCTCCGTTCAACCGCTTCCTCCGTCTCCGTCGCTTTCTTTCACCCCCTGTACATGTGTCCGTCTGGATGTTTGGAGATGGTGTCCGTGTGGATGTTTGTATGTGTGGAGGGGTGGACAGGTCGATAGAGAGATAAGCTTCTGGAACACATCCGTGGTCAGTGACCTCACAGACGATTGTGTAGATCTAGTCCTAGTCATGTCCAGGCTGGCCCGGTCACTCAATTGTGTGCGTGCGTGTGTGAGTGTGTAGATTCTGCTCGATGTGGTGTGTGCTCAGGCTGACCAATACAAGGACAGGGTTTGGAACAAGCCTCTCTCATCGAATGATGCAGAGAAGGGTGGAGAAAGAGAGAGATAGAGATAAGGAGAGAGTGCGGGGCAAAAGAAGTGACGAAAACCATGATGTAGAACCCTAACACGCCATCGCACGAACACGTAATTACACAAACAACCTCGTGTACATTCCCACCAACACACAACCACACAATCACGCAAACCCATCATCACACCAACCCACGAGCACACCCCCCCCCCGCCGTCACGCAGACCTACGGTCCCACTCCCCCTCCTCTCCTCCCTCCTCCTCCTGCTGCATGGTGCAGCAAACCACCCACCTCACGGTGGCACCTCACGGGGGGAATGCAGTAACCCTCACAGCAGGTGGGGACTAGGAATCTAGGAGTGCGTGCGTGTGAGTGTGTGTGTGTGTGTGTGTGTGAGTTGATGGTCACCTGGACACCAGTTTGAGGAATCATAGGCCAAACTGGGCCATCTGGTCCCACAGTCAAGACCTGACCAGTCAACAGTAACCCCTCCCAGCCCCCCCCCCCCCCCCCCCCCCACACACACACACACACACACACACACACACACGCACAGACAACACACACAGACAACACACACACCTCCGAGTGCTGAGCAGTCCCGGTGGAGAAGATGATGGCCTTTGAAATAACAGTGCCAGAGGCTCCAGCCTCAACAACAGATTCACGGCTGCTATCATGGCAGTCAGCTTGACATTTTGGGATCATTATTTTTAGATTTTGACAAGGATTTGTTTTGTTTTCGTAATACAAAATGGAGGAGTTTGTCATATCGGAATGCCTCGCAAATAAGTGTCAAGCCTCTGGATGGATGGAATATTCGTAAACAAGCCTTTTTCTCGTGAGTTTTACATTTATTTTCCGTTGCTTTTTAAAATATGCATCTCAATATGCTGGTCGGGCACTGTATCGTACACAATGTACGAGAAAAAAAATAATCAAGTTTTTCAGGCCTGTTTGGACGTTCAACAGAGCTATGCAACAGAGACAGCTGACACTAGATCATCCAAACACTGAAGCTGGGAAATGTAGGCCGTAATGTCCCAGACCGGCCTGAGACTGACCCATGTTGTAATCTGATGAGAGGAACAGTAATACATACACACACACACACACACAGTTTATATTCATCTTGGATTACAGCAAAGTCTGAAATGTCCTAGTTCAACCTGCTGGTGTTTTACAGACTCACACACACACCTCTCCACTACCACAGGGACCCCTAGAGGCCAACACTGAAACTGCCTTTGCCTTCCTCACAAATTCAGTCTTGAAGACACTTGACCCACAATATTCCTCACCCCTCTCTCTCTTTTGTACACACACACGCACACGCACACACACACATCTATAAACACACTCTGTGAGTGTGTTCAACCTGATCAAAGTCCGTATTTGTTCACGGCACAGCTATATTTTCTCCGTCTGCCACATTCCCTGCTGGAAGGCCATTCCCAACCTGTGGAAAATTCCCAAAGCCTAGCTCAGCAGCTGAGGGGCCTTGAAACCTGAGGCGCGGTGCGTGTGTACGAGAAAGAAAGAGCGAGAGAGAGAGAGAGAGAGAGAGAGAGAGAGAGAGAGAGAGAGAGAGAGAGAGAGAGAGAGAGAGAACGAGAAAATGGCACAATACAACGAGGAACAGGGTAAGAAGAGAAGGAAAAGCAGGGGCGAAGAACAGAGGGAGTGTGACGCAGAAAGAGAAAGGGAGGCACTGGGTCAGGAGGGAGGGAGGGTGAGATGAACACAGAGGAAGGGAGAGAAAAGGAGCAGTGTTTTGTTTCTCAATAGCAGGCGTGCTGAGCGAACCCAGCTAACCAGGAGGGACGTCGCAGATCCAGTGTCACCCTGTCAGGGTTTAACACTGGCTACCGAGCATGAGAATGCACAAAGTGGGACAAAGCCATAGAAAACAGCAGGTCCTGTTCTGAGAGTGCAGTGATGGTGTGCGCTGGGTCACACGCAGGTTTCCCACACACACACACACTGTACTGTACAGCATGCACCGTGCGGAACATTCTTTCTTTCACACACACACACACACACTATCTCATACCTTTTTCTCACTCTCGTCCACACAGACACACCCTCCCTCATACACGCTTTCAGTCACACACACACACGATTGATATCAAACCAGGCTGGCTGTAGAATCAAACCCGACAACAGTATACCCGCTGAGGGGCTACGCATCGCTGTTCCCTGGTAGCAGAGGGCATCTGTACGCCTCCTCCTCTTCCACAGTGCCTGATAAGAAAGTAATATGCTTGCTTTGGCAGGGAGGCCCGCGGATGGCTTCTCAGGCACGTACCCTAGCCTTCCGGGTGTGAGAGGGCCTTCGCGAGCATTTCCTAACGAACAAACACTCGACGAGGAGATCGAATATGGAAAGAGAAACGGAAGAGAGGGCATCGCGAGGGCTGAGTTCTGTTTTCCTGTTGAACTTCAGAGAGGATTCGAGACGTCGAACGTGGGTGTGAATGCATGTGAGGTCCTCTGTTTAACCCTTGTGTTATCTTCGGGTCATTCCGACCCATCAGTCATTGTGACCCACCGTCGTATTGCGACAAATTTACCTCATACAAAAACAAAGTGAAGCATTTTCTTTTAACTGATGGGCTGTCTCAGACTCCCCACATTGCAAAGGTTAAAAGAAAATTATTTTTATTTGTTTTTGTATTGGGTAAAATTTGGTAAACACAACGATGGTTCGTTATGAACCTTTGGGTCATGTGACCCGAAGGCAGCACAAGGGTTAAGTGTGTGCCTGGCATGAAAAGCTCAGCAGGGCCACAACCTCATCTGACCCTCCTTGTCTTCGGGGTCAGAAAAGTGAGTCGTTGCCTTTGTTTGTATGTCCATACTGTGCACCGGTACACGCACAAACATTGTCTTTGGGCCCTTTTTGACCCGGCAGTTAGATAAGATCATTTACACGTCACAAACCCCCCAGACACACACACATACACAATGAGACATTTAGATCGGGATTTCTGTTACAGAGGCTGTCAGGTGCTTCAGACGACTGTGCCAGCCATGCTGGATCCATCAGTGACGTTTCTGAGTTGTTCTGAAGACAAGTTGTGTCTACATTAATGATGTACAGCCTTTCGGCACTGTGAATAGCCCAAAAACAAGCTATTCACAAGGTCTGTAATGCAATTTGAGGTTTAAAAACTCCATTGAGATGCTTTATTTTGGGGGTTTAGTGGTTCATTTTTGACCGCAAGAAGAAGGGGAGTACATCGACTTTCAAGACAACACAAGAGTTCATTAAGACTACAGAAAAGTTTGAGAAAGAGAGACTCAGCCACAGGCTTGGAGGAAGACAGACGCAGAAAGAGAGAGAAATACAGGGAGAGACAGAGAGGGAAGGAGAGAGAGAGAGAGAGACGGAAAGAGAGACAGACAGAAACCGAGAGACAGAGTGAGAGAGCGAGACCGTGCAAGGTGGCAGGCGGTAGAGCCCTTCCCTAGCCAAAACAAAGAGGGTGGGACACAAAGAGAAGGGTGCGGTGGTACAGTCAACGTGCCTCTCGCTGGAACACACCAACACACACGCACACAATGCCCACACGCACACACTACCCCCACGAGCCATCCGCACACACGAGCGAACACGTACCACCCATTGCGACGTGACTCAACTCAGTCAGATGGTTTCCCCTGCTTCGAAAGGACCCTCCTGTCACACACCCACATATACACACTCCCCATGAATCTGATGCATTCTCTCTCTCTCACACACACACACACACACACACACACACAGATCCAAATCTGACAGCAGACTCCGAATCCCACTGAATGTATTCATACACCAAATGCTCTCTGAGTGTTTCCAGGGAACAGCAGACACCTGTGGCGACATGGCCCGAAGCGCATTCCAGCAGTTCAAACAACACTCTTTGTTTGACTGAATCGATCGCTACAAAAGAAAACAAGAATAAGATGAATATACTGTGTGCCAATTAACCCTCGTGCTGCCTTCGGGTCACATGACCCAAAGGTTCATAACGAACCATCATTGTGTTTACCCAATTTTACCCAATACAAAAACAAATAAAAATACTTTTCTTTTAACCTTCGCAATGTGGGGGGTCTGAGACAGCCCGACGGTTAAAAGAAAATGCTTCACTTTGTTTTTGTATGCGGTAAAGTTGTCGCAATACGACGGTGGGTCACAATGACTGATGGGTCAGAACGACCCGAGGAGAACACAAGGGTTAAAACAAATGAGCAATTCGTTCTTTCACTTCGATTCACAGGTTTGAAATATTCTTAATGTTACATTAAGCATCCGTCATGGTGGAGCAGATTTAGTGTGACACGCAGCAAGCACACACTTCATGACGCGTAGAACCATTCAGATTTGAAGAATTTCAATCTTCCACTGACAGTCAGCTGGCCTTCCATCTAGAGTGCTTGTGTACATACATAGACACACACACACACGGGTCAGTCTTTGCCTCTTTGGTCAGTGTGTCAAAGTGCAACACGTTCAGAAACACTTTCCTCATTCCAACCCCCTGTAGTGTGCATGTGAGACAGTGTTATAAGAAAGAGGGAGAAAGTTCGCCGTCAAGAGAAAAGGTCACGAAAAGCCGTCAGATAAGATAGTAGGTGCCAATTACAGAGTCAGTTTGAGTGTTGTAGTCTTGACACATGTAATTATGGAAAAGATGATTTATTGAAGTGATTTTTGAAAAAGAATACAACAGTTGAATTCGGTTGAGCATCACAGTGGTGAGCTTTCCCCTATTAAATATCCACACTACATGACTGAAGTAATCCTGTTAGACTGGAGACCTTCTCCCTCAGTTTAGCTTCCTTCACTGGGTGGGGTTTCGGAGTAAAGGGTGCTCAGAGCCTGTTGAGACACACCCCAGGGTCCCTGCTCCCCCCAGGTTCCCTCCCTCTCCTCTCCTCACTTCTCCCGTGTCTGTTGATCTTGTAACTGACAAGCATTTTTTGCAACTTGGAAGGTCATTTTGGCGCTGCTGCTGTTTTCCCAGAATCCCCAACATTCAGAGCCCCCCCCCCCCTCTGTTGCACCCTGTGTCGGCGTTTTGTATTTCAGTTCTCGTTTCTATGTCTGTTTTCCATGTCTCGCTCCAAAACTAATTTCCCTCCGGGGCCGAAAGAAGTTGAAAGGCGAAGTTGATTTCGCATTCTCCCTCTCCCCTTCCTCCCCTTCCTCCCCCCTCCCCCTGTCCTATCCTCCTCTCCCCCCCCCCCCCCCCCCGCCCGCTCTCCACCTCAGTGTTTGACGGTGATGGTCTTCACCTCGGTGAAGAAGTGGTAGGAGTCCCTCCCGCCCTCCCTGCCCACCCCCGAGCTCTTCATCCCCCCGAAGGGCAGGTTCAGGTCCCTGACCAGCCAGCAGTTGGTCCACACCAGGCCCGCCTCCAGCCTCCTGGCCATGCGGTGCACCTTCCCCACGTCCCGGGACCACACGGTGGCCGCCAGGCCGTAGCGCACGCCGTTGCCCCGGGCGACCGCCTCGTCCTCGCCCCCGTCGAAGGGGCTGACGCAGACGACGGGGCCGAAGATCTCCTCCTGCATGACGCGGGAGGCGTCGGCCACGCCCGTGAGCACGGTGGCGGGCATGAAGTAGCCGCCGGCGTTGCCCTCGGGGAGCCGGAGCTGGTCCACGCCCTCGCCGCAGTGGACGGTGGCGCCCTCGGATTTGGCGAGAGCCACGAAGCTACGCACCTGGGGATTAGGGAGATTTCGGGGGGGGGGGTTCGGGGAAAGGAAGTCAGGTTTTCGGTTTCCTGTTTACGGAACGATAGCTGTGACAACGTCTGCAGTCGCGTTTCACTTCGCCGATACGCTGCGATAAGTGTCTGGGAGCCCTGAGGGAGGAGCGCTGGGTGCTCTGGGATCAGGGCCTAGACCTCACCTTCTCCAGGTGCTCTGGGATCAGGGCCTAGACCTCACCTTCTCCAGGTGCTCTGGGATCAGGGCCTAGACCTCACCTTCTCCAGGTGCTCTGGGATCAGGGCCTAGACCTCACCTTCTCCAGGTGCTCTGGGATCAGGGCCTAGACCTCACCTTCTCCAGGTGCTCTGGGATCAGGGCCTAGACCTCACCTTCTCCAGGTGCTCTGGGATCAGGGCCTAGACCTCACCTTCTCCAGGTGCTCTGGGATCAGGGCCTAGACCTCACCTTCTCCAGGTGCTCTGGGATCAGGGCCTAGACCTCACCTTCTCCAGGTGCTCTGGGATCAGGGCCTAGACCTCACCTTCTCCAGGTGCTCTGGGATCAGGGCCTAGACCTCACCTTCTCCAGGTGCTCTGGGATCAGGGCCTAGACCTCACCTTCTCCAGGTGCTCTTTGCTGATCAGCGCCCCGTTGTTGCTGTCGGGGTCAGAGGGCACACCGGTCTTCCACTTCCTGGCTGCCGCCACAAATCTGTCCAGGAATTCTGGGTAGATGCTGCGCTCCACATAGATCCTGCTGGTGCACAGACAGATCTCTCCCTGGAGTTGGGGGAGGAAGAGGAAGAGAAAGAGTAGGGAAGAAACAGAGAGGTGAACCAAGGAGAAGAGGAGAAGAGAGAACAATATCCAAACAATTCACTGGTTGTACTTTGTCTGCTCTGACAATATGAGGTAAGACTGCCATCTGGTGGCCAAGTCCCAAAAAATATCTACAGCACCAAGAATGTCACACTCACATCCCAAACAGAGTCCCGCATTCTGACATTAGCCAGATATAAAAAATTAAAAATTAAAAAATTAAAACAAAGATTACAGTCAAGTCAGACTCTCACACAAACTCCTGCCCTTACACGGTCGGCTTAGCTGAACATTCTCTCACCTGATTGGAGAAACTGGAGCGGACAGTGGTGGTGATACATTGGTCCAGGTCTGCGTCAGCAAACACCAGGGCGGGGTTTTTACCGCCCAGCTCCAATGAGAGCTTTTTACAGTAAGGAGCACTCTGCTCTGTGATTAGCTGAGCTGTTGCTGTGGAGCCGGTGAAGGACACCAAGGGCACATCAGGGTGACCCACCAGGGCGCTGCCAGCTCTGGGACCAGTCCCAAAAACCATGTTGACCACACCTGCAGGGATGCCTGGGAGGGGAGGTAGGGAGGGAGGGAGGGAGGGAGGGAGGGAGGGAGGGAGGGAGGGAGGGAGGGAGGGAGGGAGGGAGGGAGGGAGGGAGGGAGAATTCAGTCAGAGGATGTTGGTGTGTAGTGTGGAACTGTGGGAACTGTAGTCCTACCGGCTTCCTCCATGAGTTTACACATCATCCAGGCTGTCACTGAAGTCATCTCACTGGGCTTGGCCACCACAGTGTTGCCAGTAGCAACAGCTGGGGCTATCTTCCATGTGAGCAGGTAGAGAGGCAGGTTCCAGGGACTGATCAATCCAGCTGCGCGCACACACACACACACACACACAGAGAATGGAGAGTAAGCACAATGAGATCTTCAGCCTAATCTTACTCGGTATAACAATGGCGACCTCTTTGACCAATAAAGGAAGTCAATAGCTTCAAAATAAATGTTCTAATAAAAATATGTTTTCCTCCTTTTTCTCATGGCTGGGTGCGTGACACTACCAGGTGTAGTGTCCTTCTATTGCACACATGAGAAAGTCACACCTCCTCAGCTCTCTCTCTCTCACACACACACACACACACACACACACGGCGGGCCCTCACCCACGCCCACAGGACAGCGGAGGGTGTAGTTGACGCAGCCCATGTGGTCCATCTGGCTGCAGTCGGTGGTGTGGTGCAGGACGGAGGAGGCGAAGAAGCGGAAGTTGTCCACAGACCTGGGGATGTCCACGGTGCGGGCGAACGCCACCGTCTTCCCTGGGACACAGAGCAGGAGCGACTGGTGATGCTGCATCCTGCACGCTGCTCTAGGGACGTGACCTTCACCTTGTTTTCCTTTAGCAGACGTTTCACACACAGCAACATGGACTGAACACGTATTTTTTTTCCCACCCAGGCTCTCTGATGCCTTGAAGCGATCGAGACTGAGTTAACCCTTGTGCTGCCTTCGGGTCACATGACCCAAAGGTTCATAACGAACCATCGTTGTGTTTACCCAATTTTACCCAATACAAAAACAAATAAAAATATTTTTCTTTTAACCTTTGCAATGTGTGGGGTCTGAGACAGCCCGACGGTTAAAAGAAATGCTTCACTTTGTTTTTGTATGCGGTAAAGTTGTCGCAATACAACGGTGGGTCACAATGACTGATGGGTCAGAATGACCCGAAGATAACACAAGGGTTAAGAAAGCTGACGTGGTTATGTTGTCCAATCCCCAGGAGTGGAGTGAGAATAGTCGAAACTTTATTACAGCCCTTGGAACTCTTTCTACTTGGTTTTGGAGTAGGTAGTTGTCCTCAGCTGAAGTTCAGCTGTTTGATCCCTGCCTCAACCACACTTACAATGTGGTTATAGTCCTGCCATGGTTGGGTACCTTGGTCTTTGGATTCAGCCTGGGCAAACTCCTCCAGGTGAGCCTCCAGGAGATCCGCTAGCTTGTTGAGGACCCGCCCCCTCTCCGCGGGGCTACGAGATGACCAATCGGGGAAGGCCTTCTTCGCAGCCTGCACCGCTGCCTCCACCTACACCCAGAATCAGATGTGGGACATTTATTGCGCTCTTCAAAGGGCTGGATGGGTTCTCAGTGTAATATGCATGTGTGTGTGTGTGTGTGTGTGTGTGTGTCAGGTGGGGTGTACACATGACACATAAACGTGAAATAACATTCTCATTCATGGAGATTCATGAATTGGCCTACTGAGTAAAATCAGGTGGCCCAGATAAGTTAACAAATGGTAATACTGTCACTAAAGTAAAAGTCACGGATGTACAATATTTGATCAATACCAGACTTTCAGACTTAAATGACATTTTCTGACTGCATCGTACAGCCATAGTAGTTAGCTCAGACCTGGTTCTTCAGCTTAATTATTAGCTGCTGTCTGTTGTTGACTTTGCAAAGTGCAAAGGTGCCTCCCCTGACTAGGCAATAAGAAAAAGTTCGTATAAAGCAACGAATTTACAAATAGTTCAATTCAACTTATTTTGTAACAAAAGCACTCTGAATCTGCGGCATTTGTCAATATGCTGACTATTTTCTAGAAAAATAGACACAGCCTTTCCAATCACTGCTTCAAGAAAAGCATCAAGCTGTTGCAGCCCACCTCATCCTCGCCGCTGTCTGGTACTTTACAGTACACCTCTCCGGTTGACGGGTCGTATGAGTCGATGTGTCTGGAGCAGGGGACAAACTTTCCCCCGATGAAGTTCTCCAAAACAAGTTGTGAGCGTTGGTCTGATGCTTTAGGCATGGTTCTTAATTTCTACAAAACCGGCACACCGTAGCGAATAGTAAAACCGTATAACAAGGATTACTGGACACTCACGCATGTAAAATAAAATTGTCTCTTGAAATAAGAGCAAGGTTCAGTGAAAAAGCATGAATTCGTATTGACCAATTGAACCTCATATGGTGTATTGACAGATGATAGCACCAATCGTTAACGTGAGGCAGGCTCACAGACACGTTATTGACTAAACATTAAAAGGGGGCAAATCTTCCATATTTCTATGAGAAGTGAAAACGGGGCATCGGATTGGTCGAGAACCGAAACTCGTTTGATGTACGTCAATATCACACAGCAGCTAAACTTCAAACCAACCCCACACATTTCATATGCCATATCCAATACACATAATTCTAACACAAAACGATATATCAAATTGGAAATGATTGAAATGCAGTTCGTCATACATGTTTATTCATCCCACCGTCATTAACAATTCTCAACTCTGCCGTTGTTCCCTTCGAGATCTACAACCTGTTTTAGATGCAGAACGATTAGTGTGTCAGAAATACTCCTGTCATGGCCAAGCAAGTCCTACAAATTATAAGTGTCATATTTATTTAAAATATAACTATTTGAGGTTAGTCTTTTTGCAATTTGAATTAATATTTACGAATAACTTCAAAACCATTTGATCTTCACTTTTCCCAGTCAAATTCTAGACAGCTGATTCTGATGTAAGAATTAAATCCTGCTCACATACTGTCAGTTCAGAGTGAAATATGTGGCTAACATTGTCATCGAGTCATGAGAGAAACCTTTGTTTCCTTTGCCACAGCAAATTCAAAATGTTTCAACTAAAACATAGCAGTGTGAGAAACAGAGCTGACAGGTCAGTATGTTACTTTGGGAGCACATCTTGTCCTCCTCCTCCTCTCCACTGTTCTGAAAGCACAGAATAATAGCTTAGATAAATATGGCTGACCACAGGTTGAACTGCTTTCAAATCAAGTGGAATTCGATAGAGGGAGTGGAGGGAGGATCCTGAAGTATTGAGATGCCCCCCTGATTGACTTTCTATCAACCAGCACTTGCATACTGGCCTCTCAGCACTAACTTATGACTCAGTTGCGACATCCTGTTAAATAATCAGTCCAAAAAAATGACCAACAACACTTTGTGCTGAAAAAAATTAAACAATCGTTATGAAAATAAAAACACCATTCAGAAAGATTGTCTCTTGGGGGAGGGTATAATGAACTTCATTGAATGAAGCAGGAGTATTCCGAGCAATCAGATTTAGCGGTGGGAGGAGATGTGTTTGGGGGAGGGGCTTGAGATATGTTTGTTGGGAAGTGTAGTTCCAAGCCCTTGTGTACTTTTCATGCGTTCAACATTGCTCCTGGAAGCTTGGATAAGTAGGATGAAAGTAAGACGGTATTGCTTTTATTTTTTTTGGTTGACTCATTGCTCTGGCTAGAGAGGCAGGGTGGCAGCCATTTTGAGATTGGGCTTGTTAACATGCCTTGGCCATTTGACAGTCTGTCTGAGGTTGTCGATGTGGACTGTTGCAGTGATAGTGTACGTCAAGCTGTTATGGAGGTACTGCAATGGATGGATGGATAGAAGGATGGATGGAAGTGAAGCCTCGATCATGAGGTCACGGATGACAGTCTCTAAGGAATTGCACTTTGTCTGAGGGCACATGCTGCCTGGAGCCAGTATGGGCTGGTTCCAAACTTGGACCTGAGCAACAGTCATTCTTTAATCTGCAAAAACAGATGAAACACGAGAATCCCCGATTAAATTCACAAGGCAACACAAAACCAGCAGTACAAAACAATATACACATTTTTTTTTTTTTTTTTTTATCGATCTCACTTAAATAGCTTAGCCATCTAATAAGCAAATGAAAGCAAGACGGCCCAGTAATGTAACCGGTGTTGACATATATGTGTAACAAGATGGCGTCTCGAGTGTGGTTACCTCGGTGACGACCCCTGCAGCTATGGTGGAGCCCACGTAGCGCAGCATGAAGCGGCCCAGCTCCTTGAAGTCCTTATAGAGCTCCAACGCCACAGGCCGGTGAGTCTGGATCTCTACGATAGCGTTCATCCCCTTCCCCAAACACCTGAGCAACGACCAGCAGGTTAGCCTCACACGCCTCCCTTCTTAGAACACATGGTCAACATTCATACTCTTCCCTTCTTAGAACACTTGGTCAACATCAACACTCTTCCCTTCTTAGAACACTTGGTCAACATCCATACGCCTCCCTTCTTAGAACACATGGTCAACATCAACACTCTTCCCTTCTTAGAACAAAACATCCACACGCATTAGTTTCACTCACTTTGGTTTCTTCTTGATCACCTCTCCACTGCTCTTGTGCAGAACACTCACCAGCTTCCTGATGGTGGCTGGCTCACTCACAGTCTGGTAGTGCAAAAGTACCTGCCCGCGCACAAACATACACACACAATATATATATATACACACATATATATACACATATGTAAACTGAGAGAAGCACTTACAGTATAGAAGCATGAGTACGCACAGTCATGAACATATACCTATCCATTTAGAGGCCGTTCATGTACAAGAGTAAGGGTTGTAGGGTGATAAGCGCGCGTGTGTGTGTGCGTGTGTGTGTGTGTGTGTGTGTGTGTGTGTGTGTGTGTGTGTGTGTGTGTGTGTGTGTGTGTGTGTGTGTGTGTGTGTGTGTGTGGCAGCCACTCACAGGGAAGCCCTTGGTGACGGGGACCTCGATGTTGAAGAGCAGCACGCGGGCCTTGAAGCGGGAGCAGGCTCGAATCGGCTCCTTGGGGTCGCAGAAGACACAGCCCACACTGGGTGGAACACACACGCACACACACACACACTTTTGTAACTTTCCTGGTCCGACGCGACACGATATGTGATCTCCTCCAAACGAGTCAGTCCTGAGAGATGGGCGTCAGTGTGAGAGAGCCTTACTTGATCTTGATGATGTCCATGCCGGTCACCGTGAGGCTGACATGATCCCCGGCCGCGGCCCAGTCAAGGGGCTCGTCGTGGAGGGTGATGCCTGGAGGAGGGGTGGGGAGAAGGGTTGTAAATCTACGGCGCATAAAGAGATGTTTGCCAACCGCCACTAGGTGGCACTGCGGGACTGTTCGGCGATCCTGGTGTCACATCCTGTCGAACGACGCTGGTGTGGAACTTTTTCTCTTGCATCTAACTGTGAGGGTAGAAATGTGTGTGTGTGTGTCTGTGGCTCGATTATCTCGAGAACTGGGCGGTGTATCGAGTCGATTTTCGGCAGGTGCATTACTCAGGAGTCAGGACCCAAGGAAGTTGTTTGGATGAGCGGTCGGCCACAAATGGATAGAAACATGTTCTGTGCCATGTTGAGCTGCACCAAAGCATTCGAGCCATGGATCACTCCAACATGGTATCCCACCCCGTTCAATCCAGCACATCACTAATAATAATCATCAAATGATCATCATCATAATAATAATAATAATCAGGAGGACCTTTAACAGTGCAGGTCTCGTTTGGGGGCATGGCCAGGACTCTGTCTCCAGTCTGGATGTAGCCAGCCTCAATCTTCCCTGTCACGCAGAACCCTGAACCTTGGTCTGGAGACACACACACACAGACACACAGAAGGGTTAGACTCCAGGCCCGCTGCAGACCGGTCACCCTTGTTGTCCGGGCAGCCCGAGCACCGCGTGTTGAGAGAGTGGTGCGCTCACCTTTAAATACATCAGAGACACACAGTCTGAAGGGCTTCTCTACAGACCTCTGAGGAGACTTGAAGGAATCTGCGGGGGAGGAGAGGAAGGAGAGACAGGGGGCGAGAGAGAGAGGAGGACGAGAGAGGGGGCGAGGGAGAGAGGGGACAGCAGGGATGGGAGAGAGACGTCAAGAGGAAACCCCCCCAAAACGAAATCTCAGCAGCTACGCCCGAAGAACTGAAGCGTGCCTCAAGACTCATCAATCTCTGAGCCCCGTCGTCAGCATGTGACCTGAAACAGGACTAGGGTTGTGAGGTCGGTGCTTTTATCCAGCTCAGAGGGGAAATTTCATTGAGACATTACAGCTGGAGGGATGACAAACACAATCAAGAAACTGAAAGAAAACAATACACGGGACAATACAATACATGCAGCCGGTAGAAAACAACTGGGCGCGGGTGGCACTGTGGGGGTCGTGGGGTGTGATGTGGGGGGGGGGGGGGGGGGGAGGAGAGAGAGAGGGCGTACCGATCTGTTCCAGCAGACTGGGGCCAGAGTACCAGGAGGTGAGCTCAGACACGGTGCACCTGGAGGTCAAGTTCTCCCCGGACAGCCCACTGGTGGGGACGTAGAACACGTCCGAGTCCTGGGAGAAGCACAGCAGGGGGGGAGGGGGGTTAAGGGGGGTCTGGTTGTAGCCGAGCAACGTGGGGAGCGCTCAGTGTACAGTGGTGAGGTCACGGGGTGTGGTCGAGGCCCCCACCTTGAAGCCCGCCTGCTTGAGGAAGTGGCCCAGTTTGGACACGATCTCCTGGAATCTCTCCTGTTGCCAGCTCACCTGTAGGGAACACGCACAGACACACAACGCAAATGAAAAAGTATGTCGATGGAGAGGGGGGGGGGGGAAAGGTTGCCGTAGCGACAAGGCCAATGGCGCCCGCCTGACCTGGTCCATCTTGTTGACGGCGACGGCGAGCTGCGTGACCCCCAGGGAGCGCACCAGCAGGCCGTGTTCCCGCGTCTGCCCGCCAGCCTCGAACCCCGCCTCAAACTCCCCTCTGCTGGCGTCCACCACCAGCACGGCCACGTCCGCCTGCACACACACACACACACACATATTACTACATACACACAGCCATACAGCTACACATGCAAAACACACACACACAGTTAGAGACACTTCGGCACAGACAGAAGGGGCTCGTGATGTGATGGCACACACTGTTTCTTGCGGGGTGGGGGGGGAGGGGGGGGGAGGCTGAGAAAGAGCTGGTGTACCACAGTGAAAGTGTTTACTCCTCGTACGAGAACCCCTTAGTCACTCCTCGCACACACACACATTCACACGAGATGAAACGCAACTGGAAAGGCAGACCAGAGAAATGACAGTCATCCGGTGAAACGCTGAAATTACTTACACACCCCTAAACGCAGACAGACAGAAACGCACACACACACACACACAGTGCCTGCAGAGAACTCCACCCAAACCCACACTGTCATCAAGCCCTGCCTGGGGTGTGGTACGTTTAACAGTTTAAACAGACCGCCGTCAATTACCGCCAGATCAATTACCTGGACGTAATTAATCTTTGTGCCGCCTTCTGGTGACAATGACCCGAAGGTTCACAACGACCCATCGTTGTGCTGCGACAACTTTACCAATACAAAAACAAATAAAAAGCATTTTATTTTAAATTTCGCGCTGTGGGGGGGGGGGTGAGACAGTCTGACGGTTAAAAGAAAATGCTTCACTTTATTTTTGTATGAGGTAAAGTTGTCACAACACGTGGGGGGGGGTCACAGTGACTGAAGGGTCACGAATGACCCGAAGATAACACAAGGGTTAATCTACGTTTCATTTCTCCCAGGGGTTAGGTCAAGAGTGAGGAGCCCAATGCGGAGACCACGAAATGAAGACCTTCTTTTCCCTTCTTAAGGATTTCCTCTGTATTAGACAGAAAGAAATAACTGACACACACACATACACGCACACACGGTACCTGTGCAGCTCCAGTGATCATGTTAGGGATGAAGGTCTTTGTGTCCCGGGGCGTCCATCAGGGTGACGACTTTAGACGCCGTCTCGAACTTGGTCATCCCCACGTCCATGGTCACCCCTCTGCGATCACACACAGTTCAACCCCAGTCACCCGCCGGACAGCCGTTTGGCATCCCATGTCACAAAGGACATGCGCAAAAAGGACTGCGTGCATATGAAAGTATATACACAAGTGTGTATTTATGTACTGAATGTGTGTGTGTGTGCGTACGTGTACCTGTCCCTCTCCTCGCCGGTCTCATCCAGGACCCAGGCGTAGGCGAAGGAGGCTTTGCCGGCCTTCTTGGACTCCTGCTCGTACTTGTGCATGGTGCGCTTGTTGACGTTCCCCAGCAGGTACAGCAGATGGCCCATCAGGGTGCTCTTCCCCGCGTCCACATGGCCTGGAGACAGGGACGTGGAGGGGGGGGGGGGGGGGGGGGGGAGACGAGAGATGGATGGAGGGATGTAGAAGAGAGGGATGGGCGATGGAGAGGGGGACGGTGGAAAGCAGGATGGAGAGATAGGGGAAGGAATGAGAGAAGAGAGTGAGTGCAGACAGGGAGAGGTGGGGAAGGGGAGGGAGAGTGCAGACAGGGAGAGGTGGGGAAGGGGAGGGAGAGTGCAGACAGGGAGAGGTGGGGAAGGGGAGGGAGAGTGCAGACAGGGAGAGGTGGGGAAGGGAGGGAGAGTGCAGACAGGGAGAGGTGGGGAAGGGGAGGGAGAGTGCAGACAGGGAGAGGTGGGGAAGGGAGGGAGAGTGCAGACAGGGAGAGGTGGGGAAGGGGAGGGAGAGTGCAGACAGGGAGAGGTGGGGAAGGGGAGGGAGAGTGCAGACAGGGAGAGGTGGGGAAGGGGAGCGAGACAGAAGTCAAGGTAACGGCACCGTAGGAAACCTCTCACTGAAACCACTGAGTCACCCTCAGACGCTAGCGAAAGCGGGCTAGTCCCTCTCCCTCTCTGTGGGTACGTGCACAGTCCATCATCCAGCCCACCCCTACCCACCAATAACCACCAGGTTGAGGAGGGGCTTGCCCCCCTGCCTCTTCTCCAGCTCGGCCTTGATGTCGAGCTGCTGCCTGGCCTTCCCTGGCGTCCGGCCCGGGGTGGTGGTGGGCTCCTCCCCTGCTCCGGAGCCCCTGGAGGGGGTCTCGGGGCGCCTGGAGGGGGTCTCGGGGCGGGAGACGTCGTCTGGGCTGCCCCCGCGCCGCCCGGGGGGGATGAGGAGGCCGTTCTCCTCCACGCTGGAGGGACATGGAGACACCACAACCAGGCGTGTTATCACGGGAGCACAGAGACGCGCTGGTGGGTTTGGGGTGTACGTCGGGGGCACAGATTTGAGTGTTACTGAAGTGTGTGTGTACTAGTTACCTTGGCACTTCAAAGCCCATGGTCTGTTTCTTGCCTGAGATCGTCATTCGGGCCACTTTGGGGACAACCTCACAGTCTAGTTTATTAGGCCCATCTCTGCTTTTAGCTGAGAGAGAGAGAGAGAGAGAGAGAGAGAGAGAGAGAGAGAGAGAGAGAGAGAGAGAGAGAGAGAGAGAGAGAGAGAGAGAGAGAGAGAGAGAGAGAGAGAGAGAGAGAGAGAGAGAGAGAGAGAGAGAGAGAGAGAGAGAGAGAGAGAGAGAGAGAGAGAGAGAGAGAGAGAGAGAGAGGGAGAGAGGGAGAGAGGGAGAGAGGGAGAGAGAGGGAGAGAGAGGGAGGAACACTCACATAACTGAGTCTTTTTATATCCATGTACATGTACCTGTGGTATACTGGACATCCTGCAGAGCACACACACACACACTTGAGTGGGGGCCCTATTGAGCACATACGGTAGCGGTCGTCTAAGTGGTTGAGGAGTAATCGATGTAGGCTACGCACACACACGCACAGCGGAGCGTTCCCTGGCTGTCACATGCTTCAAAATGAGGACAGGCTGTCAAAATGAGGACAGACAAACTTATCTAGAAGCGTTCTAGCCAGACCCACCAGAGGTCTGTGGTCTGGACCAGCACTGTCGAGGCCTGCGCCCTTCTCGTTCCTCTCCCAGTGTCACCAGTCATACCAGGACAGTGGTGATTCATACGCACTGGGGCTGCACAACTCTGCTGTGTGTGTCGGGTGTGCATTGGCGGCAGGCGGGCCGCGAAAGGGTTAATTTCAGAACTGACGGTTGCCACTCCCCGTCGCCGTGGAAACAGAACGTTGACACAGCATTTTGTAGAGAGAATTGAAAATGGGTAGCAATAAGGGCTGAGAGGGTGCACATATATATATACACACACACACACACACACACATTCCCCATCACACACACACCTCTGCAAAGGGTAGTGTTCTGGTTTAATAATAACGTTTTTAAAAAACCTTCCCCCAGCCCAGAGGAGGGTAAAGATGATCCAGTCTTGGTCGACTTTCTCTAACCCAGTCCTCTCAGTATGACTCACTCTGGTTGACGAGAAAACACCCCTTTTTTCCCTCAGACCCGATTCACAAAAACAGAGGTTTGCTCGCTGCACAGTCAGAAAGCCCTGACTCACCGGAGCCTACGTACGTCGAGATGAGATCAGAAGGGGAAGGATGCGGTGGTGCAGTGCGGTGGTCGTCACACAACGCCACCCGTACATCCAGGCTTCATTCACACATTTACATGCATGTCTCGGGGGGGGGCCTTCAGAAGAGAACAGCATTTGTCTTTTCCCTGATGTGGCTGTTCCCATCGTTACGTCATCTCGCCTCGGATGAGAAACCTCCTATAACCTCTGATCCTTTGACAAACCTGAACCGCTTCGAGGTGCTGCAAAGGCGAATTCCATGAGTTGCTTCTCAGTACATTATGTGTGAAATTACGTGTGAAATGAGTGGCTGGAAAGCATGTGCAAAGCTCTGAAACATTGTCGCACTCAAACGTGGAGTTAGACCGTTGAACAGTTTCTCACCCGTTTTCAACTCGAGGTGTTGTTTAGGCGGGGCAAAACCCAACTCATCGACTTCACAGCCACCTATCTACGTCAGATCACAGACGCTTTATATAACCTGCATTCTGTTCCTCAGCTGGTACGATGCAAAGACAAAGGCATTAACGCATGAAACACTCAGAGACTGCGGGTAGGTCTGTTCTGATATGTGCAATTGATTTAGCTATTGCTGCTGTTGTTGCTAAATTCAATAAATTCGAGGAGGCGGAGCTTCAGCTCCTTCAGGCGACACGCCCCCCCAGTCTCAAGCAGAGAAGACTGCTGATTTTCTCACGATTTCAAAGCCTAATTTAACATACTTGTCTGTGTTTTTTTTCCCCAGTCGCATTTGGATGGGTAGTTAACGACACATTCTTCTGTGGTGTGATGAACTTCTGCTTAACAGCCACTTTAAGTAGCTAGAATAATAAGACAACACTATTAATACCCCGGGGTCGTCTGTAGTCTTAGACTACCGGAGGGTAGATCAGAAGGGTAATGGGGATCTCAGTTCCCTCTGTACACTTCTCAGCAACAGTTCCCAATCTTTCCTCTCATCAAAAATAACATTTTAAAAAGTTTGCAGTCACATTAGCCTAAATACACAGTCACCTGCCCATCTCGTTCTTGCTACACAAATACAAGTGAATGATGGCTTTTTGGTTGCCCTGAGGGGTCTTCAAACAACTCAAACAGTCGTTTCTTTGGCCAAGTTCCCAGAGGGCTGAAACCAGGATGTTAGCTACTGTTGATACTGGTTTGGTAAACAGTTTGTCTGTGTTCCAGCTCCAGGTATTCCCCTGAGAAGGTAAGACCCCTTGGAGTGTGTCCAGGGTGGGTGAGTCACCCGGCCCCACACCCTGCCCCGGGGTGCTGAGCTCGCACAGGTGGGGGGAGAAGTAGGGCTTGGAGCAGGATATGCAAATGTGAGGCTCCTGTTAAGATCCCCACCATTCCCACCACCACCACCACCACCACCACCACCACACTGTGCTATCCTCAAATATGGAATGTTCTGGAAAACTGGTGTCACTTTAGCTTCAGGCCTTAGTTCTAACATTCGGTAGATCAATATTCCAACCATGTCCCACTAAGTATTGTCCCTTGTCAATTAACATCTGTTTGTCGTTGAAAACTACATTTAGCCACCAGGGTGCGCTAAGAGCTTTTGGGCAATGCGTATGAAAACCACTTAAATATGTCTCCTCGTATCAACATCACTCATCGGGGTTTAGTGCCTGGTTATGGATTTGAATAAGACATTTGCATGTCTTCAATGCAGGCCATTCATGCTGGGGTGTGGACTGTACCACCTGTTCACCAAGCAGTGTGTTTTCCCTTGTGCTCGTGTTGTACAGAGCCAAGAGCATAGCCTCTAACCCAGACCCTCTCACTGCCTCCAGAGGTGGGTCCTGGCGGGGGAATCCAGTCGGCAGGCTCTGGCCCGAGACGACGGAGATTTGGCCGCATTTTCAGCTCAACCAAAGCATGGCCTCTGCTTCATTTATAAAAAGGTCATGGTTGGGCACAGGGACCCATGCATTGTCCAGGTGTCCTCTCAAAATGCAGCGCTCCAGACTGCTATGCCTTATTTGGAGAGGTGTTTGGGTGCAAATCAGCCCGTCTGAGTGAGGGGAGAGACTGGATGAGACATTTCAGCTGTACAGGGATGAGTCACACAGGCAGGGACACAGACAAGAGTTTTCGATACTAGGCAATTGTTTTTTTTTTTTGAAGGTGCTCAATGCACAGGACCTCCCGGCCCCAGATCGCTCAAAGACTCCTGCAGGTCAAAACCTTCAAGCAGAAAAAAAAGAAAGAACCCGTAACAGAATATAGACTGACGACATGGCTCTACCACTGCAGCTCTGTAGGGCCACAGAGCCCTGCGTCATTTGCTGTTCAACCAAACAGAAAAAGGTTGTAGCGTGTGGGGGGGGGGGGAATCTGTGCCCAGCCAACGGTAATGGACCAGGCCAAAAAGGACCCATGCCGAACAACAGTGCAGCGCTTCGGGGGAAAAAAATCTGCAACTGTCGTATCCAATCTCAGATCGCACACCGTAACGGCCCAGAAGCCTCCAGAAGCATTTCCGCCCACGGAAATGACAGCTGCGTGTCCTGCGCCCTGCATCCACCCCGTCCTCTGACCACTCGTCAGGACTGACGCCGCTTTTTCCAAGAGAAGCAACCGTGTGGCGTGCTCTGCAAACCCCCGTGCTGCAAAACACCTAAAAGGGTACTTGATCTTCAGCCCTCTCCACTGAGCTGAGAGACACCATCAGATTTTCCTACGTAGGTGGTGACAAAAGAGAGAGCGAGCGAGACAAGAGAGTCGAGTGATCGAATGAGACGAGGTTGACATTTCTCCAGTGTCTTGTGCTTCCTGCCCCAAACCCACACCAGATCTCCTGCAGAGCACAGATGACTGACAACAGCTGGACATCCAAACCCACAGTTGTACTTTATGAAAAACACAAGAACACACACACACACACACGTTCATCAACGCACTTTTCATCAAAGACACGTTGAAAGAAAGCTGGTCACGACAACAGCTTTTACAGCAGAGGAAAACTATTCTTTCACCTCGTTTCAACCAACTGTTATCAAACTACTTTGTACTACACCCTTTGGGTTTAGGAACTCAACCCAACGCAAACACACAGGACTAGCAGAAGTCAGTCATAACCTAGAGGTCCTGAGAGAAACCACAGAATTGGTCCTTGTGTCAACCCCTCCAGACAGCAGAAACACACACATGTACACCCCTCATCTCACGTAGCCTACACCTTCCCACAGGCCTTCAGCAGAGCAAACACACACACACACACACACAAACAAGACAGACAGGTACATAGATGAGTTATGTATTTCAGTACTGATAATACCAAACTTCAAATGAGTTCACACCCTTTCCATCAAAAATGGCACACCTTATACCTACCCTTAAAAAAAAAATCTAAAAATAAAAAGAAATTACTCAAATAAAAGTAGATGAAGCGTCCACTTCATAAAAATAAAACATAAAAGAAGAAAAACACTCAGGTTGACACAAGGGTTGATTCTTTTATTGTGTTGACAGGCAAACTTAAAAATCAGGTTTCAAATGTTCAGAAGGCTCTTTGACTGCTCAAGATATGAGGTGTGTGTGTGTGTACAAGTGTTGTATCCCAGACTACCAGTACTGTACGCGCCTTTGCATCTTGGCAAGTGTGGTGGATCTGGTGTGTGAGTGTCTTCTCACAGTGTAATACATATTCACTTATGGGATCAACTCCAGGTGTCTGCCTCCTTCCCCCTCCCCCCTCCCCACCACACACCCAGTGGTAAACCAGCACAATGGTTAACTGATCCATATTTCCGAAAGCAGAGGCACACCTGCAAAGCCGATCAACCTCTCGAAATCCCTTACCATCTTTCTCCCTCTTCATGTAACTGTAGGCTACTCTCCGCTATAATGTCTGTCGAGCATGATACTTCATTCTAAATATTGTATTCCATTAAAAAAAATGATCAATCATACAAAATTCAATAAAATGTCATGTAGACTGTCACTGTATACAAAAATAGAATTCAATCTACAAAAAAGTAGATGTTTAACTAATTTAAAAACCACTTGATATTATTTACAAACTGTCTAATGCCCATATGCTAAAGAAAGAAATAATAAATTTCTTGATTTCAGTCAATTTCCTGGTTGTTTCTACATATGCTCCACCATTAACACTGTAAGCTACAGCTTTTTTGTTAGGTACGCTCTCACTGGTCTCCTCGGTCTACCTGGTAAAAGCCTTCTTCTGATTGGCTCGTACAACGTCGTCGGGTGACGGTGTGTCGAAGCCAAAGGGGGTGATGGGTAATAGAGGCGTCTGCTTCTTGGCTTTGAGCATCTGGGTCTGAGTAGCATACAGGAAGGCCCTGCAGGTCCTCGCTGGCCCCTGACCTCCTGGAGCCTTCATCATCCTCCTCCTCATCCTCCTCTCATGGCTAGTGGAGCGAACGGAAAGAGCGAGAGCAAACACGGAAGGTTGGGCGAAAATGGTGGGGTCCGACCCAAACCGCACCGCGGGGGGGGATGACAGGTCGTCGTCGTGGCAATGCGGGGAGTCTCTGGGTGACTGGGCCATGAGGGTGCTCAGGTCCACACTCTGACCCGACCAGGGCCGTTTAGGGCTGGCCTGGACCTCTCCCCTTAGACTGTCTGACAACACCCTGCCCCCCAGAGTCTTCCCTGGAGACAGCAGGGAGGCCAGAGAGTATTCTGGGGTGTTGGAGGAGGAGGCGGCGGCGGTGGTTACGTGAAGAGAAGCAAGCTGAGACAGCGAGAGCGCCCCCGTCAGACCCGGAAGCGACGGCTTGAACGCCGCAGATGCGGCGCTCTGTGGTTTGGGACGAGGCGCGCGGCTCTGAGGCGAAGAGAGCTCCCCCTGGAGGCCAGGAGGACCAGGGTTGTGCAGCTTAAAGAAGTGGGGGGATGGACCTAGTGTGGGAGACAGCGTGTGGTTGGCCTGGTGCTGGGCAGCCAGCTCAGACAGAGACTGGGTGTGCGCAGGTGCCGTCTTATCCCACCCTGTGACGTTTGTAGTCATGTTGCTATGGGGACCTGGGAGGGAGCTGTAGAGGGTGGGGCTACTGTTCGTGTGTTCCTGGATCAGTTCAGCCAATGACGGGCTCTGACGGGATTCCTCCCCCTTCCCTCCCCCACCGGTTGCTATGTCCACTGGTGGAGTGTTCTGGAAGCCAGCGCTGAGCCTTCCAAAGCCAGGAGGAGGCAGCAGCGCAGGACCTGTCACTCGGGGGTTGTCTAGTGATAAACTACCCAGAGAGGCTGCAAGAACGGATGGAGGAGGGGCACGAGGGCCAGACCCAAACAGAGAGGTGGAGTGTAGAGACGCTAAAGTTCCCAGAGACAAGCCTGTCTGCAGGCCTGGCGACAAATGAGTAGGGGCGCTGGGGCCCAGAGACAGACTGGCCAATGAGGAGCCCCGCCCGGTGCCCCCCGGAACCGCCCCCTGACTTTTCTTCTCTGTCATGAGCTGGGCCAGGCTCATGCTGCTGCTACTACCCATCCCCGCAACTGTCAACGAGGGCTTACTGGAACCATCTAAAAGCAAACTTCCTAGGCCAGAGAAATTCAATTTCAGTTCTTCCTGGCTGTGAGCTTTGCCACCACTACTGACTGGGTTAGACGGAGGTTGCGCTAAGAGTTCGCTCAAGTTGAGGGGGCCGGCAGATGGACGGAGCGGGGTGCGTGTGTTGGCGGACAGGGCCGTCTCAGGTGTGTGTGTGTCAGGTACAGTTTCTGGGAGAAAAGCAGACAAGCAGGCTCCTTACCTTACAAAAGCCAATCGCAGTGGGCGAGAAGAGAGATGGGGGGGGCGGGCATCGTCGTGACAAAGACAAGAGAGGAAGGGGGGGGGGGAAAGGCAGGCATTTCATTACAATGTGTCTACAAGGGAACAAACAGCATCTCAGCACTGCACACAATACACACATCTTAAGGGGAACGGTTACTAGTTGAAGTTTATGATGTCACTGACGGACTGATCTTGCACCAGGTGTACCTTTCTCTGGGTGGGGGCAAGTTGGGGCTTCCTGATTGGTCTTCACCACTGGTGCCGTCCCCTGGTTGGTTCTTGGCGTCTCCTTGGGGACTCTCTGTGGGAGGGGCGCCGTCCCACTGTCCCCAGACAGCACGGTATCCAGGGCCCTCTGGGGGTCAAAGCCACAGCCCAGGGCAGCCTGGGTCAGGACCAAGTCTGGTACCGTGTCTCCCAGTACTGCACGCATCTGGTCCAGACATGAGTACAGCTTGCCTATGAGAAAACACACGCACGTTACAGTGGGAATAACACAGTGGTCATAGCCAAACACCCAGTTGATGCAGATGCTCAGATCCTGTGGTCGTCATGGTTACCCTGGTCGAGAGGGTCGAGGTTGGGGGTGATGGTAGGGGACGTGGGCATCTCCTCATCCTCACACTCCTCCTCCTCTACGGGCTCCACGTTGGGGGCCGCCCTCTCCTGACGGGAGTAGATGAACTGGGCCGCTGTGCAACAGATGACCGTCGTTTAACCGCAATGCTATCACACTTGGTCTAGATTCATATCAGACAGGCCAAGTAGGTGCCATCATGGTGCATACGAAACTCTAAAAGCTAATAAATGGTCACTGGTATATGTTAAATAAGCACATTTTGGCACTCCTTTAGCCACTGACCTGTAGCTGGTGAGATGCAGTAGTCATCATCCACAGACTGGCCGTACATGTCGTCATCGTCAAAGTCTGCGGGAACGTACACATTACAGATGAATAAAATGCTATTTTGTTGGTAGCCCTCTCACACAAACGGCTTAAGTAGTAGGCCTACGACATGTCTGACAGCTGCCACTCTGTCTCGTCAGCAATCCCAGGCGGATAGGCGTCGAACAGAATTATGTCAATACTGCACAAATCGTGCTGTATACACTGGCACAAGTACAGTATTTAATTTTGATTGCTTATCTATCACATGGTTGACATTACTTTCAGAAATAGGTTTATGGTTACGTTGGATATCTACTTAACTCGTAAGGTAGCAAGCTATGACCATGGGCTACCAGCATTAGCTGCAGCCACACGGCAGCTGGATATACGTTGCTAGCGAACCTATCTAGGCAAGCCTGAAAGGAAGTTTGCGAACTCCTGTTTACAAAATAACTAGCATAGCTATAGCCTAGGCTAGCTAGGCAATTAGCACAACATAAACATGTTCTATGGGTAGCTATATATTGCTTATTAGCGGGCAAGTTAGAGGACTTAAACAAAAGTATGTGTCTGTCTAAATGGCGCGTGCAACCCAATTAACACGAGTAATTAAATTGGTATTTTGCCGGCTAGAAATGTAGCTAGCTAATTCAGTAGAGATAGCTACATTAGCATGCATCCTAGCTTTGCTGATGATGTAGCTCTACGTTAGCTAACCCGGCTAGCAAGAATTTAGTCCCGAGGCCTAGACTAGCCTCCAGGAATCAACAGCGTCGCCAAATCATCCGTATAATCTACCTTCATCGTAGTTATAACCTCGGACATTTCTATGTCGAGACATGTTGCCTTATTCGTCCAACTTCGGCCCCAAATAAAGGCGTTTTCGTCTCACAGACTGATGTAGCATGCGTTTCACTCCCTGACAGCCATATTATAATGCAATGTGCCCAGTGTGCGCACACTCAAGATAGCTGTCACATGTTGCTAGCCAACTAGTCTAGTCCATTCATAACTGGGCACAGTGGGCAGTGTAGGTCACAAAAGCCTCAACTTTCCCTTCGGCCTAAGAGAGGCAAGACGGACAAGCCAATCTAATGCACAGATGTGGTTTTCATCAGGTTTATTATTGTGACACGTGTTGACATTATTGATATTTTTGGATTCGGTGGAGAAAATATGTTTAGATTCGTCGGCCCCTCGTAAAGCAGGCTACATGCTCTAATTATTCCCATTTCTCTGTAAAATAAACAACAACTTCTTGTGGAAATCGGTTTTATGTCATATTCTTACTTGAGAACAACTGCTTTCCTGAGCCAGAGTGCTGGTGGGTTGCTATAAATTAGTGGTAGCAGTCATTTTGGTTTGGCTCGATACATTGCTTTAGCAGGCATGATGGTGATGGAGAGATAAAATAAACCTTCCACCGCTGGGAGAAACATTAAACCTGAAGTATTTACAGTGCAAACAACTGTTCCTACAGATAACCACAAATCAGCACTTCAGTAGGCCTAGTGGAAAATCTGGCAGATTCCCTTAAATGTCTTTGTGTTAGTTGTTCTATGAAATGCAGTTTTGTGCTGGACTCCATAAGCGTCTTCATGAAAGCTTCAAGAGTTGTATTGAGTATCTTTTGTCTTTGTTTGCATCTTAGTTTAAAGGGGTTGCAAGATGTGGAAAGTGCAGAGAACAACCACATGCACACATGCATACCCAGACCCACCTGTTATGTTTGGGTGTGTGCATCTTCTTGTTCTGTAAAAGGTTATAACCTTTGGTGAAAGCCCAGCTTGGCCCACCCTGTGCACAACACAAACAAACACACTCACACAAGGTGCATGTCACCCAAGTGAGTGACATCACTTTTTCCAATGCCCTTGGGTCACACAAGCTAGACCTAGACCCCACCTGTGCCTCACAAGCAGATGGAAAGAGAGGGGAGTGAATCAGTGTGGGGGTCTGATGTGATCTGTATCTAAAAGGAGGAGGATTGGGGCTGAAAATGTCAGACTAAAAATCTGATACTACCAATGATGCAGTCAGATCAGACAGCACATCTGTATGACAGATGAAATATGAGGTTGTGCGTGTGTGTGTCCCCTGTCTAAAAATAGGCCAGAGTTAAGAGACACACCTGCTTAGGTAACTCTGGAAACCTTTTCAATGGGGTGGCTTATGTTGCAGGTGGCAGTTTGTCATGAAGTGGCCTAGATAGAGGGAGATTGGGGAAAAAGAAGGAAAGAGAGAGTATGAGAAAGAAAGAGGACGTTAACGAAGAAAGGAGAGGTCTCATTTGATAGTGACAGTGATGATGTCATGACGGGAGATAGACAGTTGTATTGTGCCCTGGGTTTCACCTCAAGTTAGGGTGTGTGTGTGTATGCGTGTGGAGAGAGATTGAGTGTGCTTACGTAGGTGGAGGTATCCCCCACTCGATTCCACTTCCTGTATTTTGATGTTGCACTGCTACTTGTAACACTATTTGTATAAATAGTATACGCAAACACATATGCGCATGTTCACATGCAGGCACAGGCATGCATGCACAAGTGCACACACACACACACTCGCACACAAATACACTCAAACTATAGGGGTCACACAGGTGAAGTGAAGGGAACACTTTCGTAAACATGATGAAATGTTTCTGGGCCATAATCTCAAACCTAAAAACTGCTATCCATGACGAATATCCCTGCATGACATAGAGAGGAGGAACTACATTAAACTGGGTGTGCTATTATGACAGACAGAAAACAATTATCCTTGTTTTATGGTCACAAAGAGAAAAACTTGTTTTATTCTTAATGTGAGTATGACTGACCTTGGAGTTAGTTAGATGATTCAGTCACCCAATTCTGACTAAAGATTTTGCCACATTACTTTGTGTTACTCTAAATTGGTATTTTAGGGAATACGTTCATAAAATGTAATATAATTATATTGGTATAACCCTATTTTAAGGTGGCTTCACATATGCCCATAAACCTGTAGATTTCCTAAACCAACAAAAAATATTACTGTAAAAGAAGACAAGGAAAAACACCCAGGAAACTCGGAGAGAAAAAATGGAAGAAACCTTGGGAGGAGCAATTCAGCGACGGATTCCCACCTCCAGAGATGGTTGGTGACACAGAGGTGCAGACATAGACTGAATACAATTATGCTGTAAGAGTGTAAAATAAATGTGTGGCCCTGTCAAATGTTAACAGTTCACCCCTAAAGCACACTTTGATGCACATTCCACTGAAGTCCTTAAAAAGGAGCTCATCACAAATATCTGTTTGTAGGTGTGAAAGTGTTTGTTTGCACAGACAGTTAACCGATATTGTGTTGGAATATTTGGATCACTCCTAAATCCGATTCAATTATAGAAATTACTCAGCAATACAACAGCTTATTATTCCAAGTTGAGATTTGACTTTACACCACTGGTTTGCTCTGGGAACATGTCGTAGCAGAAGGTAAGAAGTGACATTTTGCATAATTCCCGAGGGCATCTACAGCCCAAGGGAGACAGAACAAATGACATACTACTCTACACAGAATGCAGAAATATGGATATAACCCAGTCCCTTTGCAAGAGATGTCTTTAAAGAGTTCAAGTTTAAGGAGAAATTAACATGACACCTTGTTCTAAATAGACACAAACATTCTAAATAGCAAAACATTGTTCACATTAAGAAAAATAGATTAACAACTGCAGTGGTATTTTAGAACAAACTACACCCTCCATACACTCACACACACACATACACAAACACACACACACACACATACCCCACCTATTTGGCATCTCAGGAGCTCTGAAAGCCTGATGATTATTCAGCCATGAGCCATCATGTAGAATAATTCAAATGAACCTACCTGTGCACACAATGCTTTGCAAAAGGGGCTACCCTCACAATGCCTGCTTTTAACCTGTCCAATCGTGCCCATGCAAATGTCCTAAACTCAATGAGTTACTCAGGTATACTAGCTTGACCTACTACAGGGAATTTGCATAGCCTGGCTCTGCCTTTGATTTAGCCTGACTTATCAAGCCCATGGGGGAGTTTACTTTCTGTGTGTGTTTTATCAAGATGTAGTTTTTGACTATTGTCCTCTAGGGAAAAGTAAAACAGATTCCAACACACAAGGATGTATGCCTCTTTTGTCATTGGAAAGCAATTATTGTGTAACAATGTAAACAGGGTGTACATGTCATGTAGCCAACAGCTAAAAGTAGAGTCAACAAATGACGAATATCATGTAGGCCTACTTTTAGTTGTACGACTTCTAGTTGGTCTATAAACATTTTTATCATGCAGTAACCCAAAACTTTTTTATTTTTCAGCATTTGACCCATTCAACACATAATTCCTCTATTATCATCTGACTCATAATTAAGTATGTTTAGGTTGAATACAAAGTATCCCTCCAAATGTAAATGGTTGAATGGACATCTCATACAACAATAAAAAAGAAACAAATGGAACGCCTTGTCCGTCGCTCCGTGGAGCTCCCATCACGTGAGGATGAGTGACCCCGTACAATAGCGTCATTTGTGGTGATGATAATCATAAGTGACTTGGGCAATACGGTCGCTTAAGACAAGAAAAACACAATGAAAATACACAAATTTGTACATACTAGCCTAAACTATTTAAAGCACGGATATAGCCTATTTGTATTTTTTTAACGTCAGATAGTTGGTTTTTCTGAAGAAACCCACGAGGATAAGAAACAGCCTGAAAAAGCAGCACACACGGATCCATGTGTTTTTCAAGTGAAAGTTGGCGCTCCTTAGCTTTAATTCCAGACTTTTCAACATTCGTTTTTATTAATTCACAGTCAAACACAATGCTACACGTTTGAATGAACCACGTCAAACGTGTTGCCTGGGTAGTTCTGTGAGTCAGGTAGGCTACACTGGTTACTGTTATCTCCTTACAGGCGTGCATTCCTCATGCACAAAATAGTAGTAAATGTAAGAAAGCGAATGAATTGATATGAATAAGCGCAGTAGGTGCGTGGGGGGATCATCAACACATCTGTATCCACAACACCACCGGGCACCAGAGCAACAGGTAGCCAGGGAGAAAGCGTTCCACTTCACTTTCTGTGGTCCCTAGGCTACTTTCCATTCCTTCCAATTGTTGACATTGTTCTCAGATACAATAACCCCCTTCCTTCTCCTTTTTTTCTTGAAGGAACTAGAAACAGCCTCATGAAAATAGCAAGAGTTTAGCGCGGACAGGGTAGAAATACGCGCCCCACGAAGGTAGGCTCTCTCTATGGCGCGCTTGCGCAATGCCCCGGGGCGCGAAATGAAGCGGGAGGAGGAGCGCTAGCTCTAATGTGGCACGCTGGTGTTTACATGCATTATAATGTCAACCTGCTTCCTACTCCGGAGATTACTCTGAAAGACAGAGCTGTGCACACGGCAAGCCGCTCTCTTGTGAAACTTACGATGGCTCGGCGGCCAAGAAACAGGTACGTTTCTACATCACCCGGTCTTTATTAGGTCGATAGCACATTCATGGCTTTAGTGTGTCTCATTCATTGCGTTTCCATGCCTGTTACTGTCTAGTTTCTGATTGCCTGTTCACATAGCCAAGTGGTTTATTTTGAGACTACTTTTATTTTCCAAGTTTGCTGTGTGGTGTATGGAGTAAGCGAGATTGGGGTCAGTTGTGAAAAGTATGTTGTTTTGTATGAAGAAGCGCACTTGTGTTGGGCGCGCAGATGACAGGTGGTGCAGCTCATCTGGCACGCGTTCCTTTCGCTGGCTGCTGTCATTTTAGTGGGGAGAGAGAGAGCGCTAGTGTGTTAATAGTTGCGTCCTCTCACACGCTCACACACCGACCGATCTTTTAATTCGTTCTGGTAGCTACAAAGCAGGTGTTCAGTTTGCTTTGCCGTGTGCATTGGCTCTTTTATGATATGGATTATGTTCCATTAATTATATGGTGGATACAATGGAAGCTAAACGTGAAACAGGCGGGCGTGTGCTAAAACACATCGCTTTCACTGTTTATTGAGTTTATTGAGTTTAAGTGCAAGGTGCAACAAAAACCTTGGATTAGTTATTGTATAGTAACCTATACAGTAACCTATACATCAAACAATTTCACTCTCACATTTTCACTTTTTAGTTAGTCATTCGAGAACAATCGGCTATGTTGGTTAAATCTTCCACAAGTGTAGAGCAGTTTCGAACTATAAGATACTGAGCATAAATTACATGAATACATATTAAGGCGAAACATTTTACAGTGCACCATGCACGTTTTGTTTCATGCCAGGTATCTTAGACTTGAGTCACCCCTGAGTTTCCAGTCTAGCCGAGTGTGGCGGCACTGGCTCAGATGTCCCGTTGTCTTCAAACCAAGATTACAGTCGCCAAGCCTCCCTTACGAAGTTGGGATTCCAATAAACCATGATATTACCTCTAAACTCACTTTAAATGTGCTTGGTCATTATTCAGATATCATGTTTGTTTTTTACTATGAATTTTGTTGGTGATAAAAAAAGAGCGAAAAGTTTTATATTGTTTATTGAGTTCATCCTAATGGATAAAGACTAGGTCTACATACATTTTTAGACAAAGACATACTAACAGTTCACATTTTTTTCATGTTAGGCAAATTCATGATTGACCTTTGTTCTTACATATTGTAGTTGGACAAATAGGAATCACACGTTGTTAAGGAAGTTGATGAAAAGTTTAGGGCTATCTGCATACTTAGCTTATCCTTTGTAATACAGTACACACACACACACATTTAGTACACAGGGTTCCTGTACACCTGTCCCCCTGTCACACACAAAGGTATCCTATCAGGCTTCCATGTGTCCTATGCTCTGATTGGCTAATGGGGTTGATGATTGCGTGCTGTTCTGACAATGCAAGTGCAGGTCTGGACACGCTGAAGTCATGAAATGATGATCACCTGTGCCAATCCTGGTATCTGTGGAAACTAAAAACACCCACCCCAGAACCAGTTTCTCCAAATATGTACTGTTCTCCCCTTGTGGGTGTCTGGCTCAGGGCCTGCACCCAAACCTGCAAGAATGACTGGTTCTGTCAAAGAGTGATTTTTTTCTTCTTCTCTTGAGTTACTGTACTGTACATGTGTTTTTATTGAAAGGGTTGGTTTTCATTCAGTACCCATGTGACAAAGGTGTTCTCACTTTTCCCTAATTTTCTTTCTTTCTTTCTTTCATTCTTTCATTCCTTTTCCATATCTCTTGCTCCTTTCCTCATCCTCTCCTTGTTCTGTGTTTCCCCTCAGTGTTTACAGTAGTGAGGAGGAGGACGATGAGATTGAGATGTATGACCATGACTATGATGGGCCTCTGGCCAAGGCAGGAAAACGCCATCTTGGCAAAACACGCTGGACCCGGGAGGAGGTATACACACACACACATGCACACATACACACATACTCACACACTTGTGTTTCAAAAAACAACAATTCTTTAAATGTTTTTATTTGTTACAGGATGAAAAATTAAAAAAGCTGGTTGAGCACCATGGTTCAGAGGACTGGAAAATAATTGCCAGTTTTCTGCCTGTAAGTCACACACACACGCACACACACACACAAACACACACGCACGCACACACACACACACACACACACACACACACACACACACACACACACACACACACACACACACACACACATACACACACACATATTCAACTTTTTCCATCCAACACAAGTTGTTGTGTGTGTGTGTGTGTACTGATGCTGATTTTAGAAGTAACGTCTGGTGTGTATTCCATAGTATCTGCTTAGGTAATCGGGGATTTGGTTGTGGAAATGACAGTCATAGCCCAATGAGGGCCAAGGCTTATGCATGAGGTGTACTGTACATGCACACAGACATGCACACACACTTAGATCCCCCCCTACACACACACACACACACGCACACATGCACACACACACAGACACACACAAATCATGCATGAGTGTTAGAAGACCAGTGATACAATTTCATTTCTCCAAAAATAAAACTTTTTTTTTCAGTCTTGTGTGGAAATGAGAAACTAGAATTGTTGCCCTGTCTGAGCACCTGCTCCTCACACACACTGTGAATGAATAATATACGACCAGACACAGTGCTGATCCCCTACACACATATACATGCACACACACACACACACACACACACACACACACACACACACACACACACACACACACACTTCACACAACCACCTTCACTTGCTCTTCACCCAAGTCAAATTTTTATTCCAACTTCCAAAGCATGCTTGGGGCCTTACAGAATATACCATTGTCCTAATCAGTCTCCATGACAAACAACTCAACAACTCTTAACATTTAACATTTATCTGGACCAACAGAACAGAACAGATGTGCAGTGTCAGCACCGTTGGCAGAAAGTTCTCAATCCAGAACTCATCAAAGGTCCCTGGACCAAAGAGGAGGACCAGAGGGTATGTACAGATCCAAACAAGATGAGACTAGACAAAGAATCATTTATATCCTAGAACCTTAACTGAAGCAATCCACATACCCATGGAATAAAGAACTGCTGGAACCTCCTACATAACATTATACAATTATATAACAGCATTATAGAATGTTACACAACCAGAAAGAGAACAGAATGTAGGCCAACCTTTTGGAAAGAACCTAACCTTAGAACACATGTCCAAGTAAGCATCACTTTACTGTAAGCAACCTGCAGGTGAACACACCTTCAGAAACATGCTTATGAGAGAGATTGAATTAGTTTATCCGGTATGGGAACAGCCAGCTCTAAAGTTTCACTGAGATCAACGGTGCCTCTTCACTCAATAACTCACTCAAGGGTGCACATCAGCCAAAGGGAGTTGTGTTTCAGTGCAGATGCTAGGGAGGTAATGATTAGCAGGGGAAGCTAACGTATCATGTGGAAACTCCCTTTCCTGATCACTAGCAGGTGCCCCCAGCCGTGTAGGGGGGAGATAGCGGGAGAGGGAAGGGTGAGGAGAGGGAGAGTCATTGACGAAAGAATGGAAATGAGAAGGTGGCTGTTGACTGGATTGCGAGGACTACATTATTTTGTTATCTTTCTCCATTCCCCCATGGCCCTGTCTCACTCTCTTTATTTCTTTATCTTCCCCCTAAACCCCATATCATCCTGTCCTTCTACATCGTCTACCCCCTTGCCCTCCCTCCCTCCCTCCCTCCCTCCCTCCCTCCCTGCTGCCCCTGCTTCCTGTCCTCTTCTTCCCCTTCTCTCCACCCCTCCCTCCCCATCCTCTCTTTACTTCCCACCTCCCTCCCTCCCTCCTGCCCCCGCTTCCTGTCCTCTTCCTCCCCTCCCCTCTCCCAGGTCATAGAGCTGGTCCAGAAGTACGGCGCCAAGCGCTGGTCCGTCATCGCCAAGCACCTGAAGGGGCGCATCGGCAAGCAGTGCCGCGAGCGCTGGCACAACCACCTGAACCCCGAGGTGAAGAAGACCTCCTGGACGGAGGAGGAGGACAGGATCATCTACCAGGCCCACGAGAAGCTGGGCAACCGCTGGGCTGAGATCGCCAAGCTGCTCCCTGGCAGGTAGGCTGCCCACGCGGAGCTCCAGGGTCCCACCCCTGGTCGCCTACTGGTTCGGCCTCACTCGGGTCGTCCAGACAATTGGATCCCCCAATGATAAATCATGGGTGTGGGGAGGTGTACTGTATGCCTTGGACAGTGTGTGTGTGTATGTGTGTGTGTTTGCTGCCTGTGAGAGATAATGCTATTGAGGTGTGTGTGTGTGAGTTTTGTAATGACGCGCGCGTGTGTGTGTATGTGTTTATTGCCTAGGACTGATAATGCTATCAAGAACCATTGGAACTCCACCATGAGGCGCAAAGTGGAGCAGGAGGGTTATCTGCAGCACGCCAACAAGTCCAGCGCCGCCTCTATGGCCGTCGCCACAGGTTACGGCAAGGCCAACCACATCTTGGCCTTCTCCCACCACTCGCCCAATCATGTGCAGCTCCCACCCTTGTCCCCCCTATCGACCAACTACAACTGCTACATTTCTGACACACACAGGGTGAGTGGACACTCCTTCCCCAAACCACACCTTGCATAACCAACACAATGCAAAAAAAACTACTCTGAGGTCCAGGGGTTATATTGGGAAATGTAGTCTTTGCAAACTGTCTTAGCTTTGTTGGCAGATAACATAACAATCATACGTATGATTGTTTGTCGGTCAGTTTTAATCGTTTTCTGGTTGGCTCTGTGTCTTAGGTTCCCTTTCCTGTGTCGTTGCATTTCAACATCCGGAACATTCCACAGCATGGAACAGCTGCTATACAGGTATAACAGAACAAAAACAGTGATGGTAGTCTATTCACATGGCCACTAATCACAATAATTATTTTTTAGTTTTTATCTAACAGCTTTTATGGTCAGGTATTTGGAGGGATTAATTCAAATTAAAAGAGTAACACAATTCTAATCTTTCTCTCTCTGTCTCTCTCTCCCTCTCTCTCTTCCCAGAGACACTATAATGAGGAGGACCCAGAGAAGGAGAAAAGAGTGAAAGAGATTGAACTGCTGCTGATGTCAACAGAGAATGAACTGAGAGGCCAGCCTTCACAGCCAGTGAGTGTGTATGGGTGTGTCTGTGTCTCTGTGGCCGGCGTACAGTGTTATGACAGTGAAGGTGTGTGTGTTTGTGTGTGTGTGCACAGGGAGGAAACATCTGGGGGGTCAATTTCACTGCCTACAACAGAAGTGATGAAATGGCCGCTTATCTTGGGCCCTGTTTGACCCTTGTGCAACCCTACTACCTTCCCACTTATCACAGCTACGCTGCCAAAGCTTCAAACTCAACTTCCCTTTCTCTCTCTCCCTCCCTCCATCTCCCTCTCTCTCTATCTCCCTCTGTATGTCTCTCCCTCCAATCTCCCTCTCTGTCTATCTCCCTCTGTATGTCTCTCTCTCCATCTGTCTCTCTCCCTGTCAGATGATACCATCATTTCTGAACTGGATAAACCAGGGCTCTCTGACAGACAGCTTAGAGGGCGTGACCTCACACCCCCACCAGGCAGCCGCCCCAGCCCCGCCCCTCGACCAGGGGTGCCTCCCAGAAGGCAGCGCCTCGTCGGCACGCAGCCTGGGTGCTGTCGTCCACGGCAACCACAATAACAACAACAACAACAGCAACAACAGCTCCAATCTTTCCGGCCTGCCAGAGTCAGAGTTCATGGAGTCAGTGATCGACTCGGTAAGACGATGTTTCGTGAAGTTTGTTCAGTAAGCGACAAAAAATACACAAACAAGCGTGTCTTGCCAAGTGACTAACCTCCTCGAAATTGAAGTTTAAACTGCGACACTGATAGACAGAGCATCAAATTCTTCCAGAACCGATTAGCATAGCACTAGCATCTGGCACAATGGTGGGTTTGACCCCTTCTCCGCTCCCGCCTTCTCTTCAGAGCCTATCCTCAATGAATGAGGTCGCCAGCAGTACGCTCTCTAATAGGAGCTTGCCCACAACGAACAGGGGCTTGCCTAATCAGGGCTCAGGGACTGGTCATGGCACATTTTCATTGGCCAGTTTCGCCTGCTCAACGCCCAAGCGTACTCCAGTCAGAAACCTGCCCTTTTCACCCTCGCAGGTAGCTAAGCAACAGCGGTTTCAATCGAATTAGAATTG
Source organism: Osmerus eperlanus (assembly GCF_963692335.1). Lineage (NCBI taxonomy): Eukaryota > Metazoa > Chordata > Actinopteri > Osmeriformes > Osmeridae > Osmerus > Osmerus eperlanus. The sequence goes on from NC_085025.1 coordinate 11,256,517, forward strand.
AACCAATCACCATCCATCTGATTACTGTATGCAGTCTAATCAATCACCCATCCCGTGTGAGGACTAATTAGTGTGCTTCAATATAAAATCATCTCTCTCCCTCTCCTTCTCCTTCTCTCCCTTTCTCTGCCCAGTACTCTGCATTTTCCATCAACTGTTCTATTATTCCATGTTTTCATGAAAACTGTTTTGATCTGAGCTGACCTGGATCTTGCTTACTGCCACCTATCCACCCTTCTTTTCGCCTCGTAGCTATCGATGTGACCCCGCAGGTTCCCATGACACTTGGGATTAGACTCATATTCATTGGTCTCTTTTTTTTATTCAACCACAGTTTCTCAACCAATCAACAAGCTCGGAACACTCAGACAGCGACAGCCTATCGATGAGCTCACCTGTGGACACCAAACCCCTGCTGGTCACACCCTTACACCGAGACCACACCCTCCGGCTGCAGAAAGAAAACGACATGTAAGATCTCATGCTCCATCTGATTCAATTTTAATCTACTTTCTTCCATTCTATTGTAGCCGTCTGTGTTCCACAGTCGATGCAAAACTCACCCTCTCTCTCTCTCTCTCTCTCTCTCTCTCTCTCTCTCTCTCTCTCTCTCTCTCTCTCTCTCTCTCTCTCTCTCTCTCTCTCTCTCTCTTTCAACTTAGGTTCAGGACTCCCAACATCCGACGTTCTATCATGGAGTCCACTCCTCGCACGCCCACTCCCTTCAGGTCGGCCTTGACCCAGGAATCCAAATACGGATCCCTCAAACTACTGGTGAGACACACACACACACGTGCGCACACACCACACACACACACACACACACCAAGACTACGCTTGGAATATGAAAATACGTACATTTGCTTACAGAGCGTACACTAAAGTTGCCAATTAAAAACAATATAAATGAATAGTGTCCATAAAAATGAACCAGGTGAAGTCAAACTAAGGTTGCTGATGTGGGCTCTACCCCCCTGTCTTCTGTGGACACTCACTCAATAGGCTTTCCTGGTCTTTTTCAGAACTCCCCTCTGGAGCAGGAATTGGTAGATTCCATCAAGCAGGAGCCCATGGAGTGTACCATCTCAGCGGGGGGGTCGCAAGATGAGCATCTCCCTCTAAAGAAGATTAAACAAGAGGTATTTCCATTTACTCTCTTTAACACAGCCGAACACAAGTGCATCCACACACACACACACAGCTGGAAGACACCAACTTTCTTTTTCCGGAGAAGCAAAAGTGAAAGCACCCTGAATGCTTCGTGAAATGCTATGAATCATCACGGACATGCCTGTTTGTTTTGCGATCACACCATTAACATTTCGCAGTTGAAGCGCTTCAGTTCAGGGAAATGCATTCTTCTGGCTAACGGCCCCCAAGTGGTTCAAATCCAGTTGTGAAAATGCTCTGCGTGCGTCCGTGGTGAGCTCCCGCACACGCTCTGACAGCTTGTGGTTGTGGTCACAGGTGGAGGCGCCGTGTGAGAGGAGTCCCTGCATGCAGTGGGATGGACAAGACCTCCACGCCCAGCTCTTCTCCCCCTCAGGCCCTGCCCAGGAAGTACCAGTGAGTGACCTTTCACCTCATAACCCCTGTCGTGTGTCGGGTCATAACCTGTTTTTACTGTACGGTTTAACGAGGTGGGACTATCCGACTTGAATAAGACCTGACAGACGCAATACTTGAATGAACCATGACGAAGCTTTATGTAGGGAACCCTGTTATTGACATTAGCGTTTAGAGGCAGACAACAGAAAGTCTTCTTCCAGGACTGATCCGGGGTGGACGAATGGACTCTCTTTGAGGACAAATTGTGAAATGAATGTCAGGTGACCCTCTCTGTTTCCCAGGACCTGTTAACCAGCTCAGTGCTCAGTGATGATGGACACAAGTCCTACCACCTCCCCCACCGGTCCATGGCCAGCCAACAGCAGGTGTGTGTGTGAGTCAGAAGTTAGCCTAGGTTTCAAATTGCATGATAGATTACTAGATAATACAATGTAAACTTGCCATAACACATACTGTCTGTCTCCCCCCCCCCCCCCTCTCTCTCTCTCTTTCTCTCTGTCTCTTTGTCTATCTGCTTCTACCTCACTCTCTCTCTTTATCTGTCTTTCTCTCTGTCTCTGCAGCAACTCAGCACATGGGAGCAGGTGGCTTGTGGGAAGACAGAGGACCAAGTCTTGGCTTTGGAGCAGAGCCACAAATACATGAATACTTACTCTACGAGGACTCTGGTCATGTAAATACACGCACACACACATGCACACAAATGACAGAAGAGAAACAGAAGTTGATTTGAAAACATCAACATTCCCTGCACTCTTCGAGTTTTTAATTTTTTTATTTTGTTGTGGTACAACAGTTGGGAGAGGCTTGATGCCGTTTGGTGTTTTTAACACACTTGTTGGATTTCAACCAACCAAAGACTATTATTTGTTTGTGTTTTGTGTTTTATTTTATTTGTATTGTTTTCTGTCAATTCTCTTTTTGCTTTTGTTATTCTAATATGTATGTTGTATTATAAGTGGGGAAATGTTCCTGTAATTTGCAGAGGGCTGTATTCGTGATAATTATTAATTTTTCATATTAATATAAAGAACAATCTGATTAATTTATTGGTTTTATTTTCATGGGGACTGTTTTTTTTTTTGTTTTGTTTTTTTACAATCGGCCAATCAAGCAGTGTTTGATTCCAGTATTTCAGCCCTAAAGCTCCCTAGCATTACACCTAACTAAAAATGAATGTGTCAAACATGACCAAATAACTGCAAACCTATGTATTTCAGTCACAATACACTCTCACTGATGACATAGGCCCTAATGAGGCCTTAGCAAGTGTGTTTTTGACAAGACGTTAACATTTCACTGCTGAACACAAGCTGCAATGTCCTCTCTTATGTCATCCTAACGAATGATTATGGTTGATGTTGTTATGCTTATGTGACAATTGGGCCAGTCCATTTAAGTGTTACCCCATATAAGAAGCTTGTGTGAGAACTACAAACAAGATTTTACTAAAGCCTGTATTGTATGTTTTTGGTTTCCTTATTTACCTTTACAGTATACTGTATAGGGAGACGTTTCCATTGAACAAATGTATTAACTACTCTTGTGATAATTTTTTTATCAAGTCAAACCTAAAGTCCAACATAAGTTTACAGTTGTTAATCACACTGAGAACACATCAAGTTTGTCAGTTCTGCACTTGAATTCCTAGTTCTCTACAAATGTTTGTGTAAAACACTGCTATTATACTACAAACAATGGCCCTGTAGTATCACAAGTTTTATATAGCTGTTTTTGGTTTGAAAGGTTACTTTTGATACTTTTTTTTATAATGCATATAAAATCAGCATGTTTTATACTACAACTACAGTAGCCAATTTTCAAACACTTAGCAAGACAATCATTTTTATATTTCATGTGTTTTATAGTAGCTTTCAGCAACAAAAAAGTTTTATAAAAGCTTTTATACAGGCCAAGATTTCATCTTTTTTATATATTTGTATACTGCCTTGCTAATAAAGTTTGTCCTTTTTCAATTACATTTCTTTCGTAGTCTACATTTATGAATTAACAAGTGGAACAATAATGACAAGCTCAGAGGTGACCAGGCGAAGGTAAATCATACCAGCATATTTTTCTCATTTGAAATCTTGTTGATTCAGCAAAGTAGAGAAGTTGATGTAAACAGTAGTTCCAGCAACAATAATAGTTTGTTCATTAAACTGATCCACTGTTAGTCTGAAGGATTTATATTAGCTGCCTGTGAATGAATAGCCTTTTTCACAGCCAAGTTTATAAAGGTGGAGTGTATCTTTAGTATTCAAATACTTTCTACTCTGTAGTATTCAAATATTCACACGTACACACAGACACTGATATCAACTTATACCATGAGGACGTTGTAACAAAGAATGATTGTTTGCCTCCAGTTTTTCTTGGCACTCATAAAACTACAAACATGTAAGGTAACCTTTGTGTTAGCATAGCGATTAAAAACTTTAGCAGTCTACAATGATAAAGCAGAAAATGCAAATGTCTTCAACTGTAACATCTCTATCTAAAGATAGGGTACATGATCCTCTTCGGTCGTTTTAAAGAGAAGAGCTTCCAGTGGTAATTGAGAAAGTGACACTTTTCCATACTATGGAGAAACCCCCCTCATCTCCATTGTAAACATGACAACTCACACACACGCACACATAAGGCATCACCCACACACTCTTGTCTATGAGTCGAGTGTTCAGTCTCTGGAGAGGAGGTCTCGCTCTCTCTTTTTCTGTGAGGTCCTGCAGGCCGAGGGGCCCAGACCCGGACCAGGGGTTATATTTACAGCTCCCCCAGTTTTCACATCCCCTCTACAGCCATCTGTCTCACACTTGCCCCCTGAAACCATCATAGAGGCCTCAAAAATAGACAGAGTTCAAATCTCCAAGGTATAGAAGTACAGATTAAAAAAACATAAGTACATAAATACATACATGATATAGTTGAGCTCAATAAAAGCAAGCTGAGCCACATTAATAAGCATTATGAAAAGAAAAAGAAATCCCTGAATTTGCTCTCATGAACAAATTGCCTGAAATGCATTCTAGTATAAAGTATAAACAGGATACATATAGGATATAGAGTAAGGATAGTAGCTCATCTGAACACATACTAAAGTGCAAATGTTTGGTAAATGTTGATACAATATACAGTATATATACTGTACAGTACGTTATATGTTGGTTTATTGAGTCAGACTGTACTATTAATTTGGTTTAGGTTTTGGAGCAGAAAGTAGTGAAGTGAAAATGGTTATGAAAACAAAAGCTGAGGGGCAGAGAGGATGGTGTGTGTCTCTGTTCATAGAATGACTCTTTCTGTCAGCTGGCAGTTTTAGTGTGTGTGTGTGTGCGGTGTGTGTGCGGTGTGTGTGTGCGGTGTGTGTGTGTGTGGGGTGTGTGTGTGTGTGTACATACAGCATGTACAGTACGCTGTGAAAGGACACTCCGGAAAAGGGGGAGTCTGAGGTGTGAGAGTCCAGAAGCAGACTTTCAGAATGGGAATGCCTCCCTCTCCTGCACCCACAACCCCAAACCTCCAGAGACTAGACACCTGCTCCCTCTGTCTGAAGGCCCAGCTGCCTGCCTGCCTGTGTGTGTGTGTGTGTGTTTGTGTGCATTTGAGTGTGACAGAGACCGAGAAAGAGGGGGGGAGGGGAAGGGGGGGGGGCGGGCGTTGGGGGGGAGGAAAGAAAGAAAAAAGGCACAATGACAAAAAAACAAAAACACAGGTGCAAAACAAAACTTGCATCTTCCTCGAAGCATTTAATCATGGAAACATCTGATTTTGGGTGATGAGCGGAGAAACGTGGCCATGGTTGACCATTCAAAGCCTTCTCACCAAAACTGACATAGCAAGCAAACACTTAATAATGATTGCGTTACACAAGCCACTGGGAGTGTGACACTAGCCTTAGTCAGTGCAACATTCTCCTGGAAAGCTACAGCATGTCAAGTAGAGTGACCTTTGGCCCCAGATGGAAGTTCACTCTGGTCTCCACATGCTGTTAACACTGATGCGACAACCAGTAGTCACTTCGTTCCCCTGGGAGACAGGCGTGGCCATTTAGGCCTGCGCTATGGCAACCAGGGTGCTTCGATGATAGTGGGGGAATTAGATTGTGTGAAGATATCTGGGCTTGACGAGAGGAATAAGATTGCTAGGAACTCTCTAGTTATAAAGAGGGGCAGGTTAGTTACAGTACCTTGGTTTTCATCAGTGACACAACCTGTTTTACCACTTCAGTTTAGAATATGGACAGAATCAGTCCAGTACAAAACCAGTTGTATTAAGAACAAAGGTCTTATTTCTGCTCCGAGACCTTGTTCGTCCTAAACCACCTTTGCTTTGTGTCTGTCGCAAGCGGATTGGCTCACAAATTCAGTTTGACGTGTCACAATGGATTTATAGCCGGATGTTGCAAAGAGGCTGGTGTGTCCCACACACAAAGACACACACACACGCGCGCACACACACACACGGCCCCCCTACCACCGCTCCGTACAACAACACCACCGCTCGCACTGCGCCAGCGGGCATTCCTCCAGTCTGATTTCCTCATTCCCCAGAGCTGTTGTGGTCAGAGATACTCAGGCATGAGCTGCCGCTCCCCGATGGCCGGGGTCAGGTAGCAGGGAGCGGCTAGACTGGCCTTGCCTGATAACTGCCCTACCCATGCTGTGGTGATGGGGGAGGAGAAGGGAGGGGGGGTGCAGACAGATAGTGCTGAGAGGAGAAAGAGAGAGACAAGAGGAGAGGGGGGGGGCAGGGAGTCGGAGAGAGAGTCGGGGAGAGAGAGAAGGAGGAAAATGGAGAGCAAAAGATTTAAAGGGGGGGGGGGGCGGGGAACAACTGTACATTGTTGCGGTTTCCATCCACTCCTGCAGTCTCATCTCACTGGCCTCCTTGGGTGACCCTGCTGGCTTTGTGACTATCCCTGGAACAGGAAGGAGCGGGAGGGGAGCACCGGGGCAGGTTGCGCTGGAGACACAGCAGAAGCCGCGCGGCCACTCGAACGAGGACGTTGACATTTGTGGCTTCGCACAGGGTCACACGAAGGAGAATTCCGTTCTAAAGCGAGCGTCCTTACCTCCCGGCGAGGTGAGGACACCATGAGGAGGAGTTCAGACACGAGGACAGATTGCTTGCCACTGATCTAAGTCATCCGACCAAAACATGGCACCTCGACCCTCACCTGGGCCTCCCGCGGGCCAGTCGGAGAGTACAGGGGGACAGGATGAACAGAGAGGAGAAGGGAGAGGGAAGGAGAGAGCGCTAGAGGACGGGACGAGGGGGAAACACGAGCCACGGCGGCACAGAGGCACCTGGGGGCCACGGGGGCACAGAGGCACCTGGGGGTGTGTGTGTGTGGAGGGGGGTGCTTGGTGCGGGGGAAGATGTTTGGGGACAGATAGAGATGGAGGAACAAGACGTGTGGTTGTATGGATCTGCACGAGGACTGCCACACGAGGGCCCGACAGATGGACAGATAACCTATCGGGTCTCAATACGTGCGCACGCACACACACGCATCGTCTGATTGATACAACTAACTCAGAAAGGGAGAACGAGAGTCAGTAGGGAGAGAGAAAGAGAGGGTGAACTGATAAAGAGCACACGAGAGGGAGACAGGGAGATAGAAAGAGAGAGAGATAGAGGGAAAGAGGGGGGGGGGGATTGTTACCTCTGTTACTGAGAAGATTAGCTTGTCTGTAACAGTTCTCTGATTTGACTGCTGGTACGTTTGGCTGTTTGTCTGGTTGTTCAAACCAACACAGACAAACACATCAATGTGCATGTGACAGATAGTCCCAGGACAATAACTGTTAACATCTCCAAAAATAGTGGGTCAGTCGAAGATATGTGCCAAGTGAGTCAAAGAGAACAAAACATAATGTACAGTTGACCGTTAAAAAGAAAGAAAGAAAAACAAATAACAATAAACAACCAAACAAGGGTGGAAGAACTCACACAAAGAGGTCATATTTACCTCCTTATGTTCGATGAGACAGAACTGCAATCCATGATAATTCTCTCTATGTATTAATGACACATAGTAAAATAGGGCAAAGTAGGGTAAAATAGCTTGGTAAAATAACTGTAATTTGTAAAGATTTTATGTGGACAACCTAGTCTAACTTGAGGTAAAAATATATATTTTTTTAAAGTTTGTATTTAGTTCATATACAAAAAAAAACACACAAATGTACCCACACAAATGTAAGTAAACCCTCTGTCCCTCACACTGCTTGGCCAAAACTTTCGACGTGAATCATTGTTTGAATACATGTGTATACCTCTTTTCAACTTGTCAATGTCAATTGACAAGTCTCAATGTCTCAATGTCACCAAACTGTAAACCTTTCACACCGGACTCGAGCACTCTTCCTGTCAACACTGCAAATGAGGCCACATACTGGCCACATACTGTACCATATGTGACGTCACTCCACTTGGATAAGCACACATGGATAAGGACACACACACATTTCCTATACTTACTTTTACACACTTTGGTGAAACTCTACACAGGATTTACCTCCTCTCTCTCTCTCTCTCTCTCTCTCTCTCTCTCTCTCTCTCTCTCTCTCTCTCTCTCTCTCTCTCTCTCTCTCTCTCTCTCTCTCTCTGTACCTCCTTAAAAATGTCCTCAATGTTTCATATACAAATGCATGTTGTTTCCCCATGGTGGGTGGCTTCAAGGGGCATCATAGAGAAAGAACCGGCCATTACACACATTTACTAGTTCAAACACGCAGATACACACACACTCACACACACACACACAGACACTCACGCAGACACGCACGCACACATAGAGTTGGCCAAGGCGATTTCCCGCTCTGGCCCTGCCCAGCGCTCCTATTCACCTGGGTAAATAGAGCAGAAGGAAGGGCCTGTTAATGGAGCCCATCACACACACACACACAAATGGAGATGCTACCCCCCACCCCTCATGCCCCTGGACCCCCCCTCCCTCGTTACCCCCCCCCTCCCCCCCTCCCCCCTCCCCCCTCCCCCCACCACCACCACCCATGGCATAACTCTCCTCTCCACACTCTCTTCCCTTCCCCAGCCCATTGTTAGTTCTAAGTGGGCCTGACAGCTTGATTCACCCCGCACAATCACGCCTGGCCGCCCCGATTTAGGCCAATCGTCATCTGGGTCCCCGGCCATCAGTCACCCCCTATCCCCCTACCCCCCCACTCCCCTACCCCCCCACTCCCCTACACCCCCCCCCCCCCCCCACTCTCCTACCCCAGCCTCCCGAACACACACCCGCCACGGTAGTAGGGGTGTGTGTTTGAGATGCTCCCCTCCCTCTGTGTTCCCTGGCCTAATCCCGCTCAAATCAAGTCCTTCTCCACTGTGTGTGTGTGTGTGTGTTGGGGGGGCATTCAATAACTGGTCCAATGAGAGCTTGTTTGTGGTTTGCCATCCAAAACATGGCCGGGCTGATGTATGAGTACACACACACACATACTCATACACTCACACACGGACACACACACACACACACACTCACTAGATACAGGGTACACACACACACACACACACACGTTTCACTGCATTAAACCCTTTGTATACAACAAATGTGGAGAAATTGAAACAATTTTGGATGTGACTGGTTCCAAGAGAGGCAGCTGCAGCTCCAGTCAGCCCAGCCCTGACTCTCACGCCTATGTCTGTGTGTCAGGAGGATGCTAGTGATGGCATATGGGAACAACAAAAGTGAGCTAAGAACAATCCAACCAGATGACCGCAAGTTTACCTTAACAGTAGACTGGAGTGCTCTGTTGATAATGACTTAGTGCTTTGCACACACACACTCTCATTTTCATTGAGAGCAATGTGTGCCATCTGTTACTCTACATAATTGATCATGTGTTTGTGTGTGTGTGTGTGTGTGTGTGAAAGTAGTCTTTCAAGTGTTCATAAAGTGCTTGGAGGCTATGCACACAAACACACATATACACATACAAAATAAGAGAACAAGATATACAGTAAACATTGACTTGATCTTTGAAGGTAATGAGACAGGGACACAGAACAAAGAGATAGGGGCGAGAGAGAGAGAGAACAACATAGAGAGAGCGAGAGAGAGAGAGAGAGAGAGAGAGAGAGATAGAGAGAGATAAAAGAGATAAAGAGAGATAGAGAAAGAGATAAAGAGAGAGAAAGAGAGAGAGATAGAAAGAGAGAGAGAGATAGAGAGAGATAGAGGGAGATAAAGAGAGACAGAGAGAGAGAGAGAGAGAGAGAGAGAGAGAGAGAGAGAGAGAGAGAGAGAGAGAGAGAGAGAGAGAGAGAGAGAGAGAGATGAGAGAGAGATGAGAGAGAGAGAGAGAGAGAGAGAGAGAGAGAGAGAAAGAGATAGAGAGAGATAAAGGAGATAAAGACAGATAGAGAAAGAGAGAGAGATATAGAGATATATATATATAGAGAGAGAGAGAGAGAGAGAGAGAGAGAGAGAGGGGGGAAGGAAGGACATAACCTGAGAGAGAGACAGAGAGAGAAAGTGAGTGAGTGTGAGGAAGAAACAGAAATAAGAGGACTCTGATATTGTTGGTCTTGACACAACCACATACGTTGTGTGTTTATGTTGTGCATGTACAGGACTGCAAGTACAGTACATTTCATGTGTGTGTGTTGGGGGGGATTGTGGTGCCTGTGCCCAATGCAGAATGTGTTTGTGGCAGGAAGGTGTGTCTGAGTATCTGAGTAGTGTGTGAGTGTATGTGTGTGTGTGTGTGTGTGTGTGTGTGTGTGTGTGTGTGTGTGTGTGTGTGTGTGTGAAAGCTGAAGGTACTTAGACTGGGACACCTGCGGTCCTGCAGATAACACTGAAGGAGTGGAAGAGGGTTTACACAAATGTCTTATCTGAGCTGGGCTTCCATAAGAACTGGGAGGCATGACAACATGCAACAAAACACACACACATACACACACACACACACGCACACACACAAACATACTTTTGGCTCCCAAAGACTATACAATAGATGAGCTCAAATGTATTTATTCCCAAATATTTGGGAATTGTACATGTTGAGGGTACCTCATGTTTTCAAACATCTCCAGCTATCTTTATACCATGCAGGTATTATTGTAGAGTCATTTGTCAAGATTGTTGATGATGAGCAAATCCTGTGGTGTCCTAAAACTGGAAGAAAGCTTTGATCTAACTGTGGTAGGTATAAATGTATTCGAATACAAAGTCTGATTCAGTCCAGGGTAGTTGATGTTTTGCCTGGCACACTGTACCAGGATGACCTGTGAGGAGACTGTAGAGAGAGGCCCTGCTGCTGCCAGTTTTTTAAGAGTGTACCCTGAACAAAACAGAGTTGTGAGCTAATGTTACCACCTACTGTAAATATGCTTAAGACTTGGTCTTGGTTCGACTAGTTCTTCTTTATTTGGGTGTGAAGAAACTTCTGAAGTAAACATCTTGTCACCCTCACCTCTGAAACCGAGTCTGGGTTCTGAAGAATGCTGTTGCAGGCATGCAAACACTCACCCACTCATCCACTCACATACACACACACTAATGTGTGTACGTGTATGTGTGTGTGTGTGTGTATGTGTGTGTGTGTGACTTTGTGTGGACAGAGACTTACAGCAGTCAGAAAACACTGAATAGGCATGCTGGTGGCAAATGTGCGATTGTCACTGGTGCTGTGTGATACAAACTCAGCATATTTACAAATGTACACATTTCGACTAAACTTGTTCCTGTGTTTCAGTGACGTTGAGGTTGAGGTTGAGGTGATGTTTGAGTCAGTTGTCATTTTAACTTGGTAACAATTGTTTTATGTCTAGTGAGAGAACTGACCGGGAGTCTTCGGAGGTTGCTTCCTGTCATGTGACCATACCTGTTCTTCCCCGTGGTCCAAAACATAACAGAGATTTCACTCAAAATGTGCCTGAGCAAATGCTGATTTCAACTTTATGGATGTTTCTTTCTATTCCGTTTGCATTGCATTTCCCCTGTTCACCTGTAAAAGCCAGATTTCTATAGGAAACCAGTGGTGTTGTTGCCGGTGAACTACTTGATGAAATTCCTTGTTGGCTTGAAATTGTGTTCCTCCTCCTGCACAGGTGTTTTGGAGTCCATGATGACAGCGGCAAGAAGTTTAAGGGCAAGCAGTTGAACGTAGTTTAATACGGTCAAAGGTAGTTGAATATAGTTCACCATCTTTATTTCATTTCATTGAATTTACTCCTTAAGATCTTTTTGAAATGAACTAACAAAGATAAGAGTGGACCTGGAAAGTGTACACATGTCTTCTTCTTTTTTCTGGCAGGGAAATCAGAGAAGAAACGATCTGTGAGAACTGACAGGTGCGGTTGAGTTTGTGGCTCTCCTGACCAGAGAGATGTGATGTGTAGATCGAAGGACAGAAAGAAAGAGAGGGGGCTGGAGTCTCTCTCTCAATGTCTCTCTCTCACACAAACACACACACACACACGCACCCACACACACACACACAGGCACACACACACACACACATAGGCACACACACACACACACACACAAACACACATAGGCACACACAAAGGCACACACACACACAGGCACAGCAGTAATAACGCTTACTCTACACTCTCACAACTTCCCTCCTATTTGCTACCGTGTCATAAAGCAGCCCCCGCCATCGCACCCCCCCATCGCACCCCCCCCACCCCCGTACACCCCGACACACATGCACATCGACACCCACACAAGCACACACCCCTACATGCACAGAAAACCGCAGGCTGTAGTTTTTAGATATCTCAATGCGACACTTGGGCAATGTGACCAACCAGGGTGCCTTAGCAGCTCACAGACAGAACAAGGGGTGTGTGTGTGTGAGTGTGTGTGAGTGTGTGAGTGTGTGTGAGTGTGTGAGTGTGTGAGTGTGTGTGTGTGTGCGTAGCGGGTTGAGGGGGGGGGGAGCAGGATCCAGGGTGGTGGGAGAGCAGCAGGGCTGAGAGATAAGAGTTTGTGGGATTGCAGTCAAACAAGAGAAGAAAAAAGACAGAGCAGATGGATAGAGAGCCAGTGTGTGTGTGGAAATGTGTGTTTTTGAGTGTGTGTGTGTGTGCGCCTGTTGTATGTGTTCGAGAGTTCAAGCTTCACTCAAAAGTTTGGGTGTGTTTTAGCTAAAGAAGACATTCAATGAAGTACTAAGGCACGTCATGCCTGTTTTTTTTGTTTTTTTTACAAAGCATAGCTCTCACTCACATCCACCGCTGGTTACAAATGAAAACAGAAGAAGATGTCATGAAACAGATCTGACTAAAAACACTCAATAGAAACACCTCATCTAACCATGTTAGATTAACCAGCAAGTACTGACGTTCATGGGTGGAAGATTAAAGGAAGCAGATAAAAGGAAAGAAGATAATGAACAGGGAAGAAGAACAACAAGATGTGCTCCCATACTCAAGTTTTAAAGATATATTTTATTGAAGTATACAGTGACAAACTTCAGCGATTCGATTTTCATATATATGCACATACAATAACAGAGAACAGCACTCCGACACGAAATACCCTTTGTTGATGATTACCGTAAGAGCAGTTTATTCATGCAAATATTCAAATAGTCTCTTTTTTGGCTGTCATTAGTAAATGCTAAACAATTCCAAGCTAGTGACAGTAATGGTTTTTGCTCATAAATAAATTTGGGACCATTTCAAAAGGCAAATGAATTCACATTTTCACAAACCTACACTTTGTTCATCCTCCAGAAGTTTTCCGCTGGAGCGGTTGACGTTCAAAATGGACCCCGGTCGTTTGTGATCGCAGGAAAACTCACCCCTCATCCCTTCGTCAACAACGCTCGCCCTCCCTCCCTACCTCCTCCTCTCTTCAGTCCCAAGGTGGAGACAGGCGATGGGCATGTCCAGTTAGATTCCACCATGACGACAGTCCTGGGTGGCACACCCCTGACCCGAGGTCAGGGGGCGAGGGGGCAGATGATGACATCACTGCAGACCTGACAGAGCTCTATGGGGAGAGTGTCAACTCCCAGAGACTCTGTCACCAGCATCCTGCTTTTCACAACGCACGCTGTGAACACACACGCGCGTCAATGTGTAGACATGCATGCACGCGGCATGCTCGTGCGCACACGCTTACCTCTCGCGCACACACACACCGACACGCACGCGCACACACACTCACACGGACAGTGTCGGCCTCACCTTGAGGTTTAAGCATACTGGTTAGATGTACAGCATGTACAGCACAGTCAAGTGTCATTCTTCTCAACACACACAAACACACACACACACCCACACTCTTACCACGCACGCAGGCAGGAAATCGCAAACACATCCCACTCGTACACACCGAAGACTACAAGCACAAGCGTCCTCGTTCTTCAATACACGGCGCTCTCCGAAAAACTCGAATCCATCTTCACGGTGTCATCTCACCGGACAGTGGACACGCTTTCTGGCGGTCAAATGTTCCCGACACGCGGCCGGCATCACACAGCGTCGGGGGGGAAGGAAGCACGAGAGGACACCAGCTGAGAAATAGAGAAGCAGAGAGAGATTATGCAAAGATTAGAACCTCTTGAGCTACGTCACTAATACTGCTACCCCCCCACCCACCCCCCCCAAACACGCCTCGCCTGTCGTCGTGGAGACGTGGCTACACGGGGCGCCGCGTCCTGCTGTCACTTGGACGGTCTCTTGTGACGGCGCAAACGTGCGTGGGTATGTTTGTGTGCGCGCCTGCATGTCTGTGTGCAACGCCTGAGTGTGTGACTGTGTGTGTGTGTGTGTGTGTGTGTTAAGTGTGGGAAGGACCAGACAGGTGCAGTGTGTCCTATAATGTGTTCTGTGTTCACAGAAGGAGGAACAGTGATTGTGTAGGTGTGGGTGGCCAAGGGGCGACGGAGCCATCGGAGTGTGTTCATGCCACAACCTTTTATTTGAACTGCAGGCCTTCAATTTTGACATGAAGTGGAAGCTTGTGCCCCCACACACAGACATGCATGTGCACACACTCACAGACAGGCACACACACACACACACACACTCTATCAAGACAACAGGGTGGCCTGTGGGAGGAAGTGTGAGGGAGGGAAAGTACCTTTACACACAATAACAACAACAATACAAGTACCAGCTGCTTCAAGAGAAAGAGAGGGATAGAGAGAGAGATATAGGTAGACAGAAGAGAGAGAGAGAGAGAGAGAGAGAGAGAGAGAGAGAGAGAGAGAGAGAGAGAGAGAGAGAGAGAGAGAGAGAGAGATATGTATATATCTATTTGAGTACAGTATATACTGTATACTGTGTTATGTTTATAATGTTTACTTGTTTGTGTATGCATACTGTTCAGTATGTTTGCTATAGAAGTATTTGAAATATCTCTATAACGTGCCAATACAGCACTTGAAATCTAAATGGAATCAAATTGAGAAAGAAAAAAGAGAGAAAGACAGAGAGAAAGAGAGAGAGAGAAAGCCATAGAAAAAGAGTGACAGAAAGAGAGAGAGAAAGCGAGAGAGAGAAAAAGAGAGAGAGAGAGAGAGAACGTTCAGGGTGGTCATGGTGAGGTTCAGCACCTGCAGGTTCTTCACTCCACCCAGGGGCTCTGGAGAACACAAACAAGACCTGTTTAGGGCGGCTCTGAGTGAGAGAGAGAGAGAGAGAGAGAGAGAGAGAGAGAGAGAGAGAGAGAGAGAGAGAGAGAGAGAGAGAGAGAGAGAGAGAAACACTTTTCCTTAACCCTTAACCTGAACCCTAACCTTAATCTTAAACCCTAATCCTTTAAAGCATAAACCTAGCTCCTAACCCCAAACCTATCCCTAACAACTAACTCCAATTCACCTTTTCTAATTCTAATCCTAACCCTAAACCCCCTAAAAAAAATACTGAAATAGCACTTCAAGTTGTGGGGACCAAGGAAAGTTTTTTTTTCTTAGTTTACTATCCATGTGGGATTTCTGATCCCCACAAGAGTAGTTAAACAAAGCCACACCTGCCTACACTGTAAAATGGAAATCCCCTAAATTGCGACGTCAAAGATAAATTGATCATTTATGAACACTAATCTCAGTATAAAAGTGAGTTTCAGGAAATCCCCCCTTGGGGGTACATAACACAATAGTCATTACCCAGGCAATATAATGTTGTCATGGATACAGGCGCGTAGAGGTATTCAGCCTAGGTCAGGTTGAGGTTGTATTATGGGATGTTACAATAGCCAGGTGACTCGTAAAAGACAGGTGCTCTGCCTACTGGCCAGATAACGCAGAGCAAGCTTATCAAACGCACTCACTCACACACAAACACACACACACACACACGCACACACACATATGCACTCACGCTATTTTATGAGTTCTCAAATTCCTTTCACAATTTTGTAAAGTCTATGTAACGATATGGAATCTAACTTCAAATCATTCAGCTTATGCTTTTTCAAAGCACATCCCTTTGCCCAAAGGATTCCTCAGAATGTTTTAAAAAGCACTGTCCACAGGTCAATTAGACGGTAGATATCTCTTCATGCAGGCATGCACACACGTACATGATCGATAAAACACCTTACTCGGACACAAATTCAATGACAAACCAACAAACAAGCTGTAACCACGCGTGTTGTCTCACAAGGGAGATGATAGAGAACACTGTGTGTTTAAGAAGCCCAAAGCAGGCGTTGTCTGGAAGGTTTGGTGGTGATTGCTCAACAGGAAACAAGGCCTTGATAAAAGCACACACTCACACAGACACACACACACACACACAGGGCGTGGGCTGGGCGCGCGGTTTGGTGGGCCAAGGGGATATGGAGGCAGGGGTGTGTGTGACCGTAAGGGAAGGGGCCCTCTTAACCAATGTGCCACATGCACGCAGAGAACTCTGTTCCATGACTAGAATCTCCTCGTTTCAGGGTCATAGCAGATGGTGACCCTGCAGACAAACGATCAGGGTCTCTAACAGCTTGACTAGGTGAGGCTAGACAACACGACCAGCCATCGGTTATTCACCTTCTACTCCTCATCAGCCGAAACCTTGAGTCCACAGAGGAGACCTCAGTCGTTCATGAGTATGTATGTGTTCTGAGAAAGACCCGCGTCATCATTAGGGCTCCACAGTGTCACGTTCTCTCTGCTGAGCTCTTCAAGGAAGAGAAAGGAGAAGCCGAAGGATGAGAATGTGGAGATGTAACCGTGAAAGGGAAGGAACAGGTGTAATGGGAATGAGTCATATGCGGAGGTTTGGATAAGCTTGTTCCACAACCCCCTCCCTTCCCTCTCTTTCTCTCTCTCTATCTATCTCTCTCTCTCTCTCTCTCTCTCTCTCTCTCTCTCTCTCTCTCTCTCTCTCTCTCTCTCTCTCTCTGACTATAGCTCTCTCTCTTGGCAGTCTGTTCGGTGAATCCGGGACGAGTCTGGACTTGCAGTGTGTCCCGCAGTGTGGCATTCAAGGGAAGAGCACACACACAGACACACACGCTAGACTGGTCAGGCAGACACTTCACTAGGAACAGGATAGGGCAGGGTTGAGGAGGGGTGAGGCAGGTGAGGCAGGGGAGTAATTGAGGGGTGACGGGCCATAAGAGACTAAATTCAGTAGGAGCTCTCCCTCCCCTCGTCCTCTCTCATCCCCTGCTTTCTAGAACTTTCCAGAACTCTCAGTGTACTGATGGCAAGAAAACGGCAGCTCTCTCAGTGAAATGGCCGCTATTCAAGACCAAATACTTGACTTTCTTTCTTGTCTTCCTCGTCGTCAGCAGATTTTTTTGGAATATTCTTTTTCACTTCGTTGTGAGATTCCAACTTTCTCCTGAGGAGACATCCTCTTCACCTCATGGCAGGATGTGACCTTCTGTCCTCAGTCTGTCCTGTGACTCCGCCCAGTACATAGACAGACCTGGTTTGTCTCCAGGGCTGTGGACCTGAAGGTTGCAGTTGGCTGGACAATTAGGGGCGACTGAAAAGGAATGCTGCTTCTCTGTGACCTCATGTGAACACAAGTCACAAAATGTGCCCAGGCCATCGCTTAGCAGGACGTCCTGTCTGCAGTTTGAGGGGATTAAACCTTCACAACCCCCCATGAAGTTCAGTAGCCACATGGCTCCATACCTGACTTTGGAATTGGAAAGGAAAAGAGAAGGAGTGAAGGAAGGAGGGAGAAAGAAAGAAAGAGGCTACAGAGCAGGAGAAAGAGGGGGGGGGCAAAGAGGGAGACTGTGAGGGAGACAGAGAGAGAGAGAGAGAGAGAGAGAGAGAGAGAGAGAGAGAGAGAGAGAGAGAGAGAGAGAGAGAGAGAGAGAGAGAGAGAGAGAGAGAGAGAGAGAGAGAGAGAGAGAGAGAGAGAGAGAGAGAGAGAGAGAGAGAGAGAGAGAGAGAGAGAGAGAGAGAGAGAGAGAGAGAGAGAGAGACTGCATTAAACCTTTAGATACAAATCTGAAAGGTCATCATTTTGGCACCCCTTTGGGCACAAGCTCAACTGGCCCCTTTTTCACCATCAAGGGGATTTAATTGCTAAAGATGACAGGCAACAGAACGAAATGCAAAAATATTTAAATCACATGCAAAGAAGGCTTCAGAGAAATAGTGAAGAAGAGGAGATCCAGAGTCTTTCATTATATTCCCAAGAACTTCCTTGTGTTGCAGAATACACCTTTGTGTATTTGTATGGGTGTGTTTGTGTTTGTCATGATGTGTTATTGGTTCTTTCGTCAAAGAAGCACCTGTGTGTGTGTGTGTGTGTGTGTTTGTGCACAAGATTAATAGGTACACTGGTGCACACATTATCACTCTTCAGGTCAGAGGAATCCCACAAATATGAAATGGTTCTGGGAAACACACAAAACACACAAATACACAGACACACCTACACACATTTGCACCAGCATAGTCACACAGCCATAAACATAATAAACAGGCTTTTCCAGTTCCTGGTATGATCTTCCATGGTGATAGGTAGTAGGAGTGCTGGAGCTTCAGGACTATGTCAGAGTGTGAACAAAACAGATCCCAGTCTAGATGCAGAGGATGAATACATCCTGAGGGATAACAGTTTTGACAAAGATGGTTTCAGCTCACATAACCAGACAGGACAGCCACAGTGCCAAGGGAGGGGAGGGAGGGAGGGATGTCTGTGGCTTTGTGTGTGTCTAAGTGTGTGTGTGTCTAAGTGTGTGTGTGTGTGTGTGTCTACATATCTGAGTCCATGCGTGTGTGTTCACGTGTGTGTCTGTGTGTGTCGTAATTGACGTGGTGCCACATACTGTACACTTAAGCATGTCAATCTTTGGTGACCAGACCTGATCACTGACTCTACCTCTCACTGTCACTGCCACTGCCCACACTGCGGTCTCCTCCATCGATATGTCTTCAATCATGACACTCCGCTGAAGAACAGCTGAAACCCGGGACTTCACTAGATAGCAGAGGTTTCGAAAAAACCCAAACACACCAGGCCCATTTCAAAATGAATGGCTGAGAGCTGACTAACGCTCAGTGACACATGACGCAGAGTCACGGCAGCGCTGGGGAGACCCTACTGCTCGATAGGTCCTTGGAGGGTCCTTGGTCATGAGTGAGAACGACAGCAACAGAATGAGAGCAGGTTGGGTGTCATGTAGACGTGACAGCCTCCTCCAGGAGTCACTTGTCCACCCTTACGGAAACCAGGAGGAGCCGCAGTCGGAACCTTCTAGAACTGCTCGTAGAGGCCCATCTGTGGGCTTCTAGAGAGAGAGAGCCTAGCTAACTCGCTTGGAGATCCGAGGCCTGTCCAATCCCAGAAACCACCCCTCGTCGCTGTCTGACGCACACGGCGTCCAATCTCCCAATGCTCCTCATCCCAACCTCGCTGTCTAGCTCGCAAATTCTTTCACACCGAAAAAAGCCGCAGGTTTTATCATGGGAAAATCTCGGAATGGTATGCTGTTCTGTGAGGTTCTCTCTCGGTATCTCTCTTCCTCTCTCTCTCTCACTGCCCCCTCCATGCATTGCAATCTCTGCCGGCGAGTTTCCAGTCAGAACCTTGCCTGGACTCGCAGGTGTTGGGAAACTCGCTCGCCTGCCTTCTCTCAAAGTCTCCCTCTCTGAGGAACACTGTATGTCATCTCTTCCTTCCTTCCTCTCTCTGTCTCTATATTATAATTTACCGTCTCTTTTTTTAGTATCTCTCTCTTTCTCTCTCTCAGTCTTTCTTTTATAACCCCTCTCCAGGCAAACAGTTTCAAGGATTCACTCCATCATCTTGACATGCATTTTCAGATATCCTACTCAAACTGTCCTGCAGGAGAAGTTCTGTCAATGTGATTAAAAGTTTGGATGTCATGCGACTCGCTGAAAAGGAAACTATTCATATTTTTCTCTTGATGTCTTTCTACGAAGAAATGGTCCCTCTCAGAAATGTGTGACCTTATAGACAAGCATTCCTGAAAAATGATATTTATTATCAGACTCGGAGATGCTAAGTAAGCCGCTAGATGCCAAGAACAGTTTGAAACATGGTACACGTCTGTGTATGTGATATCTAAGCTCCACGAAAGAGTAGGTCCGCATACATCTGGTACGTATCAGTGGTGGACCCATCCAGAACTTTCTAGGTCCAACAAGATGGAGCCCTCTGACTCATCAAGCACAAAAACTTCCCTCGGGGCGTTCATGGTCGAGCCTCATGCCCTCCTCCCAGACTCCTCCTCACATCCATGCAAACCTCCCTGTAGTCAGGCCAAGATGTCCACACACTAACAGATGGGAGATAGGCAGGCAGGCAGCAGGAGAGACACAGACATTTACATTTACATTTTTAGTCATTTAGCAGACGTTCTTATCCAGAGCGACTTACAGTAAGTACAGGACATTCCCCCCGAGGCAAGTAGGGTGAAGTGCCTTGCCCAAGGACACAACGTCATTTGGCATGGCCGGGAATCGAACTGGCAACCTTCAGATTATTAGCCTGACTCCCACACCTGTGTCTGTCTGACACAGACACAGACAGACAAACAGACAGTAAGACAGATAAATGTACAGACCAACACACACACACACAACTAACCTAATGTGTTGTTACAGGTGAATGGCGAGACCAATAAGGTATGGATGAGGAAGGAAAGGAGCAAATACGATAACTGCGGTACCTAAGATATACTGTACCTGCGGTTGTACCGTTAGAACTCTGGAGAGAAACAGGGAGATAGAGAAAGAGCGAGAGCGAGAGAGAGATAAAGAGAGAGAGAGAGAGAGAGAGAGAGAGAGAGAGAGAGAGAGAGAGAGAGAGAGAGAGAGAGAGAGAGGGGGAGGGAGAGGGAGAGAGGGAGAAGGTATATAGAATATAATAGAATATACGAAATATAGAAAAGGGACAGAGATTGGAAAGTGACAGCAAACAGACCGACCGACATCAAGCACTCACCCCAGGGGGACAAAAGACTGTGTGTCCGTGTCGTGGTCAGGGCTGGTCAGACAGACAGATCGTCTCTCACTGACCGCGCTGTTGGAGTACTGGAGAGAGAGAGAGACAAAGCGGCTAGAGGGAGGAAAGGGAAGCAGGAAGTGAGA